>NW_008649883.1:4278-22181 GCF_000695815.1 Acanthisitta chloris
AAGGTTAGAAGAACTGGATGATCTGGAAGAGGTGAGAAAGTTTTCTGATCCATTTACAGCACCATTATATCAGTGAAAGAAATTTGTGATCTAATAATCTTTGTGAAGCCTTTAAAAAGGGTCCTGTTTGTGCATGTGCTTATGCAGTATATATATGTATATACTTTCTGTAGGAATTCTCTAGTCATTTCAGTCCTTCTTGTTACAGAATTCAGGCAGAATCATACTTTTGTATCCTAGAAATTGTGGTGGGTGAATTTGCCTGATCTATTGCAGCTGATTTACCTTGTTACTGTGTACAGTCTGCAGCTGCTATACAGCTCTGTAAAGCCTAATTGTCTTGACATCTGATAATGTTTTTAGCCCCTGTGGCAGAAGCTGCATCTTGTCTGCCTGAGTTTAACTAAAGTCACATTTATGAGCTTGATAGGAATACTGAGTACTCAAATTAATTCTCAAGCTGCAGTATTATACTGTGTAAAAATGAGATGTTTCGTGACTTACTTTCCTAAAACCTGAATCTGTGGAGTACTTCCAGAATTGTTTTGGGTAATGTTCTTTTGAAACCTCTGCCTCTTAACTAACTTCAGGTTGCCTGAGCCAGAACAGTTTTAATAACTGTATTTCACAAATAAAGGATTGGATTCTTTTAGTAGAAAACTGAAGTGCCCTTTATTCTAAGGAAATATGTAACCCTTTGTAAAACTCTAGTGGTATTTGCATTTTGTCTCTTCACCTGTGATTGTTTTTACTGATGGTTGTTTCTAGATGTTCGGATATTACAAAACCAGTTTTGTAATGCAGTTCAGTTAAACTCATCAAAATTAGTCCTGAAGGTAATTTAATGTCACTCAGGCTTCCTATAAAGGCTGTTCCAGAACCACCTTCTGATTTTTGTCTAAATGCATTTTCACTCATTTTGTTCCTGTGTCAGTTTGGTTCTAAAGCTAAACCAATTATTTCTGCTTTTGGTATTTAACTGGTTTATTTTTGGTAGATAGTCTTTTTTATAAAGTCTGGAAAATCTTCAGGAAAACCAGTCGCAAGAGTGATCTGGTACTGAGGATGAGGTGGAGATGGTTTTGTTTTCTTACTGAGGGCGAACACATTTTTTTTTTCTGCTGTCAACAAATTTCTTAGGGCACTGCTGGCGGAATGTTTACTTCTCTCTGATGTTGCTTCTACACAGGTGCAAATATCCTTATGTATAGTATTAGTGTACTGCTTATACCATGAGTAGAATAGCACTGAAATATTCCAGTGCTCCTGACCTCACAGACAGCACATGTGTCCCTTGAAGACCAAAGCAGTTGTGATGCATTTCTGTGCCAACACCTGCAGTATTGATGCTGCAGGAAGGGAAAATTAGGGAAGTCATAATAAATTTTGTGGAGTTCCCCCCAACAACATGGTGATTTGACTCTGTAATAACATCACTCTCCTTCCTTCCCTCCCTCTCATATTAAGTAGGGTTGTGTTTTCTTGCCAGGGGTCCCAGAAAGAGCTGTTGAATTTGACTCAGCAGGATTACATGAACCGAATTGAAGAACTGAACCAGTCTTTAAAGGATGCTTGGTCCTCTGATCAGAAAGTAAAAGCTCTGAAAATAGTCATCCAGGTCAGGTTTATGTTCTGCTTTTATACAGAGCCCGTGAGTTTGGTGATATGACTTGCCCAGTTTCCTTCTTGGGGAAAAGAATTATTTTTCTATTATTTTCTTTCATTCTGCACTGAAACCCGTTTCTTTCAGTGTTTTATGACTTCTGACATCAGTTGGATTTTCAGCTTCATTGTTATGTATTGATTTTGTCCAGGGTATGTGAATGGAATTCTCATGAAAGAGTCACCAAGTGACAGATGTGGAAATTTTACCTGCTGAAGGATACTTAGAATAAATAACACGTAATGATACTGACTCTTTCTAGGGCATGTAATTTCCTTTCCTCTCATTTTCCCCTTCTAGCCCCTTGCTCCCCACTCCAAGTAATACCAGAATGGCTTTGTGAACATCAGTATTTTCCCCATCCAGACTTACTAAGACAATCACATAATCTGATTTAGGACCTTAGCAAGCTACAGAAAACAGCTCCAGATTTTGAAAGGTGTGTGATTGGGGTTTTTTTGTTTGTGTTTTTAAAACTTGTCCACTCTGGGTCACTTGGGGTGATGGGCTTGAGGAGGGCAAGGGGAAATAGCACAATTAAATGCTCTTTGGTTTGGATTGGCCTTTAAAAAAGGCCAGAGGCAGAGTACAGCAGGGGACATAGGAGATAATGACATCCTTAAAAGCTGTAAAAGTGATGTAATGCTAATAGTCATCAAGTGGGGTTATATAAAGTCAGGATTTTTTTTTTCATTCTGTATACTCTTGCGAAGACTATTTGCAGTAATTTCAGCTTAAATTGTGGTAAAGACAAAAAAGGAAATGAAACATTAATGAAGTGAGATCAAACAATTATTTGTGACCTAGGGTGACTAATGTCCTATTGTAATACCACAAAATCAGCAGTATTATTGTTATTTTAAAAAATCTATATATAGGATTGTGAAGTGTGAATATTGTCTTTGGATGAGAAGAAAAGGGGAAGGGATGCACTGTGCTCACAGTGCTTTCATAGGTGTATATATGTGTATATACACAGTGTGTGATGTGCAGTGATAATTTGTGCATTAACACTTTCACATGTTCTTTTACAAATGGTTCACAAGCAATTTTGAAGTAATATAAGTTCTCGGATGGGATTCAGTGCTTCCTTTTAGAAAGGTGATGCCAAAATGGAGTATGTTTATATCTCCTGAAGTGTTGTCTGTGTGTTGGTCATTTTGCACTTAACAATGCTGCAGATGCTCATTATGAATTGAAGGACTAAGAATGAAATAGTTTTATGGGTAATTAACATGAATTTTAAAAAAATCCTGAAGGATAATAATTCTGTTCTTCTAAAGCAGGTAGAAACCTGGCTGAACTTCCCCTGGTGTGATGGTTCTGACAATGCTGTATCCTCTAAAAGACCTCAGCAGTTTTCTTGACATCAGGCTGTGATCATATACATAGTCTGTTATTATTATCATCACATACTGATTAGTATGCAGTAGGAGCAGTGAGTTTGGCCTCTGGATGTGGTTGTTATTTTCAGAAATATATACTGGGCTGGAAATAGCAATTTGAATTTGAATGCTAGAATTATCTTGGTTTAAGAAGTAATGATGAAATTACATAACATCTTTCATTTGGACATTGGGGATGGAGCAGTTGTTTTCTGTGCAAGGGTTTTACTGAGCTTGCAGTGCAGGAGGAGTTCTGATTATTAAGGCTGGGTCTGAATTTGTAGGCTCCAGTGCCAGGGAAGTGGCATGCTTGGAGGTATTTAAAAGACATGTAGCTGTGGCACTTGGGGACATGGTTTAGTGGTGGCCTTGGCAGTGCTGGGTTAAGGGTTGGACTCAAAGATCTTGAACATCTTTTCTAATCTAAAAGATTCTACTGTTCTCTGATTCCTCAAGTGCCTTTTTACAAGATACTTTACTTGTCAAGATGGAGTAAGCTAAGCTGCTTAGAGTAAGCTGAAGTAAGTTGATTATGTATGTGAGCTCTAAGAAAAGTGGTAATTCAGTGTTCATGGGATGTGTAGGTCCTAAATGGCTGCTGAACTCCCTTACTTTGAAGGTGACTGACCACACAGCAAGAAAAATTCTGCTCTGGTTGTAGGGTGGGAATGCTCTCACCTGTCTTTCTGGTGCATTCTTAAGTTACCCTGATGAGTAAAGCAAAAGGACTAAGTGTGCCCCTTGTTCAAGCACGTTCAAATATTATGATGTTCTTGTTCAAACAAAGCAGTCTTGTGAGGTATCAGATTGCTTCCTGGATTTTTGAAATGTAATGAAAACTTGAACTTTATTTATTCCATCGAGACTGAAGACCTGTCTCCTGATGAAGAGCAGGGACAGAGATCACAGAGAATATTGTCAGTCCTAGAGACCAGAAAAGACTCTTGGCCAAAGGCCACATTTGGCAAAAGCAGAGAGGAGGTGGATTTCTCTCTCCAGTCAGTCATTTACCTGTTTTCTTCATGGAGTAGCTTTTTTTTTTCATGACTAAACTTCTGCCAAAGTTTTTGACTCCAGTTTAGCTTTGGTAAACAAAGTACAGCTTAATTACATATCTTACGTACTGAGGAGTGAAAATATTTTTATCTTGAATTCATGTAATGAATGGACATGTTCCTTCCTGGCCTTACCATCCAATGATGGTAGAACTAGGTGGGTAGTAGGTTTTCAAATGTGACTTTGTAGCAGTAGTCATTGTAGTCCAGGTGCCATGACCCTGTTGAGTGCCAGTGGATGGTGATGATTAGATTCCTCCTGGAGCTGGCTGTGGATCAGCTGGTACATTTCTAAAATGTTTGAACTAGTTGTGTGAGCTGCAAAAATGGGTTGGAAAGCGCATTAGCTACACTTTTTTGAATTGTTTCTAAATTAAATCTAGATTAAATTTTGTGTTTGGTTTAGAGAGATGGTGAGAAACTGAAAAATACCTTCAAGAAAGTTGTTTTAGAGGAGAAATGCCTTTTAATGCTTCTTCTGGGAGAGAATATGTCTTATCTGAACAAATGCACAGATCTGCACGGTCAGCTGAAATTCTACATTGTAGATTACCTCGTGTAAAGGAAAAACAGATCTGTGACTAGCTCTGGAAATGAAGAATTAACCTGAAAATTAGCTAGAGCTAATGGTGTGTTATGTTTGAAGTTCTTGTGCTTTTGGCTTGGTAGTTCGTGTTGGTTCTTTCCATCTGTGGATATTCATCTGTTCCAGCCTGTCTGGAGTAAAAACACAAACTTGCACTGGCCTCTAAAAATGTTTCTTTCTTCTTTTTTTTTCTCCTTCTAGTGTTCTAAGCTTCTTTCAGACACAACAGTAATCCAGTTTTATCCAAGTAAATTTGTTTTAATTACAGATATCCTTGATACTTTTGGTAAGTATCGACTGTGCCAGACTTACTACGCAATTGTTAATAAGATTGAATTAAATTTTTTGTAATGTTGGAAAGCATCGAAGTTGTCCAAAAAAAGGCTGAAAGGACTTTATGTTTTAACATGGAATATTGCCAACATAAGCATTTGGACACCAGTGGTGTAAACATGGAATATAATTGTTAAAAAACTCTTTCAGAGCAAAGTATTTAAAATAAAAATATTTAGTTTTGTAGCTCTGTGCTTTGTGTATTAGTGAATATCTAGAACAAAACCTTGAGAAAAATGATGATCTCTGCATTTTGAAATTTAAAACACACTGTCATTATGAAAATGTTTTGGGGTTTGGCAACCTCTTGACTCAGTATTTCATCATATTTTTATCTGAAGAATGGAAGTCAGAAAGTTTTCTTTAGCTGAACAGGCACTGTGAAGTGATCAGGATGTAGTTACTGATTTTTTTAATACAGGTTTAAACCTTTAAGTGAAATTGTCCTCCACTTCATGTGGTTCTCTTGTTTTTCTGCCATGTTATGGAAAAGATTTACAATAGCATTCAAAGCTGAAGCGTATTTTGATGTTAGCAGGATGTGCTATGACATAGCTCCAATTGTTTTGCTCTTTCCTACTTACTGAAAGTTGCTGAAGATAACATAACATCCCAACTCAGCAAAGTCAGGACACCAGCTGTCCTTTCCTGGCCTGGGGAAATCTGACCTCTGGGCTACCTCTGCACTTAAGGGAGCCAGAGAATGTTTTTGTAGTGTGAGAAGTGCCAAAATCAGAGTGCACATTTCAGCCTCACTAGAGGGCAGCATGATGTCAGTGTTCTGGGAAGTGTTTTCCAGCTAATTTCATTGTATGTTGGAGAGGGAACCTTTGTACCAACGTTTTGTGTTTTGCAGTTCATTAATTTATGATTTTTTTTAATTTTTTTTTTATTTTTTTTAACCAGGAAAACTCGTATATGAAAGAATTCTGTCCATGTGTGTGGACAACCGTGTGTCTCTGCCAGGTAATTTTGTGTTTGTTTCTACTGTGCTCCTGGAAAAAATCATGTCTGAACTAACTTGAGGAAGGTTCAACAGGACCTTTGTTACTGTATCTCCTATGGAAAAAGTTCTGATTTGAATGTAGTGATTTTCAGTGTTTCACAGAGTAAAATCCATTGCTTATGGTTTCGCTATTCACAGTGCTCATGTGAGTTTACATTTTAACTGTGGAGAATATACCTAAGGTATAATATAATGTGCTTGTGACTGATGTTATTAGACATAAACTGGATCTTCCTGAGACTTGAAACCATAAAGAATTGAGTTGAGTGAGAATTAAACAGGAATGGCCAAATGAGATGAAGGAAGAGGTTTTTCCCTTTTTTCTCTTAACATATGCTCTCTTCTGAAAGTATTACATAGCTTAAACATAATGGTACAAATTTAACAAAGCTCAGAGTGTCAGGTTTTGGTCAATAGATGTTTTTGTTGCTATGCTGGAAATGATAGTTTTGATTTAGTTAGGGAAGAATTTTGGAAGAAGCTGCAGGCTGCTTCTAGCATCATCTCTCCAACTTGGGCTCTTTTGATTTTTTCTGTTGAAGTTCCAAAATCTAATTTGACATTTACAGTACAAATGTATATGGAAGAGCCTCTTTAGGAAGACACTGAAATGTTCCATGGAAATACAGGCATTTCCTTGCAATTTGGAGTGTACTAAGTGCACATCCTTGAAATACGAAAGACTCTTACTCTGTAGTTGGCAAAGCAACATTACCATTAGGTTGCAGTTAAATCCACAGGATTTGAGCCAGAAGCTTGAAACCAATAAATATTTAAATTTGAAATAAACTTACAGAAAATATTTCAGATAAATTTGGTTGTTGCAGATCTGACAAACTGTTCTTACAAGCTCTAATGAAGTCAGAGAGTTCCTGTAGCATGTTCTGATTACTGGGCACAGTTACCTCTGTTCTGGAGAGCTGAGCTCATGCTGCAGCTATACAGCTGCCAGAGGCATTGCTGGTGGGAACTTCCCAAGCAGCTATAAAAGTGGGAGGGAGAAGGAAAATCTGTGCTGTGCTGGCTGTGCAGGGCAGTGGGAACCTCTGGGGATTTCAGGCCCGAAGTCCAAGCTTGACCCTTGGAGAGAACTCCTGAGATCCTAGATGAGAAAGAGCATCTTCCTGTACTCAGTCAGCATTTACCATGTGGCTTTTGGTATGGAAGTTGGAAACTTTGTTGTGTAGCAGGAGCTTCTCACCCTCTGAGGACAGGGGTGGGAGAGCACTGGTGTCTTGAAACATTTTGTTAGGAGTTCCTAAGGAGATACAACAGAAGCTGCTTATGTAGCTTTATCACTGAGAGAAGAGGGGCATATGTATCCCAGCCCTCTTGCCTCAGCCCTGGGTTGATCCCAAGAAGCCAATTTTGCCTTTTGTTCCAGGCAATCTAGAGCAAGAGGAGGCAGTTAGCTATGCTCTGCATGCCTGACCAGAGCACTGTGCCCCTAACCCATCTGTTCCACCCTGGGGTGGCAGCTGACACAAATAGGCCCAGAGCTCACAAGGAGAGAACTGTGCTGCAGTCTACAAAAACAAATGTTCTATCAGTGTTTAGTATTTCCTACTGCTTGCAATGTAGTTTTACATAGTATTATTTAAAAATTATATTAACCATTTAAAATAAAGAATTCGAGTGCTTAAATGTCTCTCATATTTGCTATAGATTTATATCCATGTATTTGCAACAGATTTTCTATTTCTTTTTGACAATTTCTGCTTTTGGGAAAGCAGAGACAGAGTTTGGATTTCTCAGTAGCACATCTGAGCTTAGCTTTGAGTGCCTGACTTCAGCTTCTGAAATGTTGCTTAATGCACCATAGAACCTCTTTTACCTCTTCTTTCTCAGCTCTGGCTGCTGCTTTGCTATTGACTAATTTATCATGGTCTGCCTAATTTCTTGTTGAAAGGAAGGGGAATACAATTTGAAACCTAGAATGAAAAATAACTTGTTTCCAGAAAGAATGTAACTATTTCTGGGTTTGTTTTTTTTTTCTTTTATTTTTTTCCCCAGATAACTTTTCTCCAGACAGTGTTAACGATACAGCTAAAGAAACTTGCTTAAACTGGTTTTTCAAGATTGCTTCAATCCGAGAACTCATTCCCAGATTGTATCCTTGTCAAATGAGGCTCTCTGAGTCTGCCTGCAGGTTTTTTGTGGACTTTTCAAAACACCAACGTGTTTGTTTCAATAAAAGCCACAGGATCTGCTGTTTATACTGGCTTTGTTTGGTTTGCTCAGGCTGTTTGTTTTGAGTATAATTTGGAGTCATGTAAACTGAATGCTGAGTTATTGGCTGTGAGCAATGTGACAGGGTTAAGGATGATGTGTGAAAAACTTTGAAGCAATAAAAATCTTGTAGATAAATTGTAAATACTAACAAAGTATGGTGAGATTAATTACAGTATTTATTTGGTGTTTGTTTTCATGTTTTTGATAGTGTGCCTATTAGTTTGGTT
Source organism: Acanthisitta chloris (assembly GCF_000695815.1). Lineage (NCBI taxonomy): Eukaryota > Metazoa > Chordata > Aves > Passeriformes > Acanthisittidae > Acanthisitta > Acanthisitta chloris. The sequence continues at coordinate 12,766 of NW_008649883.1, forward strand.
CCTTAACTTGGCTTGATTTCAGCTATGTGGAAGCAGCAATACTGAAGTGCAATAAGTTCCTATCCAAAACGTAAGAGTGATGTGAAGTGTGGGAAGGAAGTGAATGGGAAAGGCTGAGAACTAATTCAAGTTCAGTCATTAATGGTGGACAGGGTGGATTAATGGTCAGAAGATCTGAAAAGAAGCAGTACTAAGGGAGTTTGGAATTTTTAATGAGAATCCCCTGGAAAAAATCAAGATGAACTGTGATACAATTTGGAATACAGTAGTGCTCTCAGTTTTGGAATGTATGTGGAATTGTGATACCAGAGTGTCACAAATCCTGATGCAAACTGAAAAGCAGTGGCACAAATGTGCAAATTAAAAACCAGTGCCTTCAGAAGGGGGAGGGAGGACATCAGGATTGCTGAGATGAGAAATGTGGCAACAGAAGACGAGAGAGAAAAATGAAATGAAAATATTGATGTGTCATATTGGTGAGACAGAGCTGAAGAAATAATGCAGGAGCAATGAACCTTTATGTATTGAAAACCTTGGTATAAGTTTAATGTGCTGCCAAGCAGTGTCAGCTGTTGAGCAGAAGATACTCCTTCACATGTAATTGTCCTTTTTCAGTTATATCTTGCAATGAGTGTTGTAAGCCAAATTGCTACTATAGTGACAACTTTATTATCCCTAAAAAGCAGTTGTTTTACTGGAATTGATAGGCCTCATCTCCAGGCATTTCTACAGCTCTGTCAAAAAGGACCTGTGGGAAAATGACATACAAGGAGTTCTGCCAGTGTTGTTTTCCTCATACTGAGTTAGAGCCTTTCCTTAGCTCTGCTGTTCCTCCAAAGCAGAGGAGGATTTTTTTAGTTGTCCTTTACAAGCCAAGCATCTAGCCTGGCTCCCTGCACTGCTTGGAATAGCAAATACTGCTGTTTGAATATAGGATATGTGTTACTACACCCATAAAATTTTACTTATGAAATGAATTTTTGTCATGATAAGCTTTTTCTTTGAAAGGTGTTTCTGTTACTCATGCTCAGTTGTCAATATGAGGCAGCTACTGAGGTTATCTGTAGGTGATATAATTTTGTTATCAATTGTTAAAGCTTGTTTTCATTTCTGAAAAATCTTCCCAGGGGGATTTTGGAATGTCTCCCACGGTTAACGGCTATGATTAGAGGAATTGGAGACCCACTGGTTGCAGTGTATGCAAGAGCATATCTGTGCAGGGTAGGCTGCCATTGAACTCTTCTCATTATGTCAAAGATTTACTGCAGCTTGTGTTTACTGCTTTCATCTGAAGGAGCCCTCAGCCTGTCTCTTCCTTCTAACAGACAACAAGAAATAATTTCTCTTCTGTTTTAAGACTGAGGAATCTTTCTTAAGTGCTTCCAATAGGTCGAAATAATGTGATGTGCTGCACACAATGCATAGGCTGTTGCAATGCACTGGGTTAGACACTGATTTCCTCACTGCTTACAGATACTTGGAGCTGATGTTAGGAGAATCATGTTTAAACACAGCTGTAACTACCTCAGGGTGTTTGTTAGTAGACATGACTATAATAGTAAGCTAGGAAATAATCAGTCAAAAGCATGTGGTTTGATGCTGATTGATTTGATGTGTGTGACTTGGGTATATTCCTTCTTACAGCTGAAGAATCGTAGGTGCTAGATGCAGATAAAATCTTTCTCTTTCTTGTAATACAGGTTGGGATGGAAGTGGCACCACAACTCAAAGAAAGCCTGAACAAAAATTTTTTTGACTTTCTCCTAACATTTAAGCAAGTAAGCAAATAGAAGTTTTATTTGCAAAATCAGAAAAATACACTTCTTTATGAAACTGCCACAGATCTTTTGAAGTTCTCAAGTCTAGATTTAGGGATGTTGTTCCTGTACCCAGATATAGTATGGGAAATTTTTCATACATTCTGATAACTTGAAAGTGTTTCCAGACTTGGGTAATAAATGCTATGAGCTTTATATTTTTTCCCATGCAGGGAATGCTTCAGATTATGTATGTTATGATCTTGTCTGTTGTCATTTCCAGTCATACACAAACTTGGTCTAGTTTATCATATCTCCCATTAAATACCTGTTCACAGCAACCTGGTTTTGTCTTGTACTTCAACAGATCCATGGGGATACAGTTCAGAACCAGCTGGTGGTACAATGTGTGGAGATTCCTTTGTATCTGACCCTATATTCTCCTGCTATAGATTGGATTTTGCAGTGTATTGCATACCATGCTCCAGAAGTAAGTCAGTGTGGTAATGCTAAGGGCAGTGTTGGAGTGAAGGGTTAATTTTGCCTATTAAAAAACCCACTCAGTCAGTACTTACACAAGTGTGGAAGTCAGAATAAAGACCCAAGTTACAACTGATTCTCACTTCTGTGCAGGAAATCTTCATTTCCACAAAGCTCAAGGCAGACCACTCTAGTTCATAAGCAATATTCCTGTTGGTTTCTTGCTGGCCTTTAGCTAGTTTAATCTTTATTTCCCAAATTCATTAGTTTCTTGTGTCATACAGATATAAAAATGATTTGAGTAAACTATAGCTTTGTAATTGCTTAATATAATAAACAGGCTGGTTTAATATGGGTGAGCCTGGTTTGCAGTCTGGCAGAGTTGGCAATCTTCACCTCTCCTGCCAGAGATAATTGACCTGGCTGGCAAATAGTGGTTCTTTGGATTAATGGCATGGCTGAAGGATTGCAAATTTGACTTCCATAAAGTGGTGGTTTTGATTAAAATGCCACTGTAGCTGTTCCAGAGGGTGTGTTTTATGGTGTACTACACCATTGTTTTCTCGTGTTGTAAATACAGGATAAGACAGGATTATTGGAATGTATCAGGGAGGCAATTAAAAAAGCTTTTAGTAGATTTCACTACAGTAATTAAGGCTGAATTTATTTACAAGTTCTCAGCTGATTAATTTTAATAAATAATTCTTCCAGGTTCTGCTTACTGAGATGATGGAGAGATGCAAAAAATTGGGAAACAAGTAAGTGTTGCACAGTGTAGAAGACACAAGTCTGAAATGAGTCCTCCTGAGTCCCTGTAATAAAGTGTTCTCTCCCTCTTTGGAAAACACTGTTTGGATGTATCCTAGAGCTTTGATTCTCCCAGTAGCTCACTAAGTCTCAATTATGAACATCTGCCTGAGATTGATTCTAAAATATGGTAGATTCCTTGTAGAGTAAAAGTTAATGAGTTTAACTTGGTTGCTGCATTCTGGCTCCTAAGCCAAAGTTTAGGACAAGTAATGTGTTCTCCATCAGCCATGTCTCTGATTCCTGGTTGTCACTTTCCTTCTCCCTTTCCCATGCTGGCTACAGTGCTACATGCATTTACCAAGGGAAGTTGTAAAGCAGTTGGCAGCCTCTGGGAGATAGGAATATCTAGGGCACTGGTTTTTTCAACATTAAAATCAGGAGGAGTTCAGGAAGATGGGCTGGTCTGAAAGTTTTGGATGTACTGACTGAATTTTGTGAATGCAGTTTGGCCTGCTGATGGGCTGCACTCTGCTCATTTTGTTGGGTATGTGGGCTGAGTTCTGTGAAAGGTTTCAGCTACATTTTTCTCATGAGTTCTGCACAGTCCAGTTCTGCAGTGGCTGAGGAACTAAAGTATGTTAGTCACTTAAAAGAGGAATGCCAGCATTGTGACTGAGCTAAGGAGTGTGGGGAAAGTGTGGTTTTAGAAATGTGATGTAAAGATACTATTGTATTAGAGTGTATAATATGGGTTTGAATAATTCATGTACTTTGCTGTATTAATTGTTTTGTATAGGTGTTGGTTTGTTTTGTGGGACTTACTTTTGAATCAACTTTTAGCATTTCTCATTGTAAAGATGGGCGAGGTGCCTCCTCTTTGCTCCTCTTTGCTCTTTGCAGGAAGGACAAAATGTTGAGGGTTTTTTAAAGAAATGTTTCTGGGATATGCCTGTTTTATTGGGGAGTTGAATAATCTGGTTTAGATACTCACAGAAGTTTTCTTTTAAAGTGGAGCTCTGTTTCTGTGTCGTCTCATGACTGTCAAAACACTACAAAGCAAGAGGCATCAATATATAAATCTTTAACTAATCTCAGTATGTTCCATGAGCTACATTGCAGCCATCTAAGTGAAAAGTGACAACCTGTTCTCTGTATTGCGAAGCATATGCTAGTGGAAGTACTTGGCCAATGAAAAAAATGCAAATCCCAGTCTAATTGTGATGGCACCACTAATGCTCAGGCAGAAACACAGAGGGTACTGGGCTATTTTAAGTCCTCCACAGAATTTCCCTCAAGGTGAACTGCTCTGTATTCAAACTGTTTGAGACTAGTGAAGGGCACAGTGTTTTATGAGGCAGCTTCATGGCTGAGCTTGCCCAGAGGAATTGCCTTTAGAATGATACTAGGTTGTGTTTCTTATGTTTGCATAACAGTACATGTAGTCTGGGTGTTACACTAATGCAATGGCTTCACTCTTCCTCTGGTGACTTTGGCTTGATGGTAACACAAGTACTTGTGATCAGTCATAAATGTCTAAATATGTCATTGCCAGTTATTGTATGATAATGGCTGGATTTGTTTTAATCCTGACACTGCAGCTGCTAGAAACTGGGCTTTTATAATGCATGTATAATTTAATTCAGTGAGAAAAGCTTCAATAGGGATTTGCCCTCCCAAAGTTTTCTTCTGAAGTGTAGTGAAAAAGAGAAAGTTTCTAAATGTGTCAGCTACTCCTGGATTGCTTGATCTTTCTAGTAAATTTCTGCTCAAATGATGGTTCAAAACCCCCTGTGGGGAGCAAGTATTCTACACACTGAGTTACCTTTTCTTTATCTGGTGGATTAATATTTTCTTGTTTTCCTTATGCTCTATTAATCCTCATCAACGCAAGCTTGATCTGTAAGGGATTTTTCTTCCTTATCCCCCTTTTTTTAACATTTAGAAAACATGCTGGATAGTTCTAAGAAGTTCAGATTAATGTAAATGCAGAGACAACCAAATTTGAGTTGCTGTTGAGCTGCATTGATCTGTGCTGTGTTCTCTGTAGTGCTTTGCTGTTGAATTCAGTCATGTCAGCATTCAGAGCAGAGTTTATCGCTGCAAGATCGATGGACTTCATTGGCATGATCAAAGAGTGTGACGAGTCTGGGTTCCCCAAGGTAACTGTCTGTGTGGAACTTGTCACAATTCCCTTTCTTTGTCTGACAGAGTTCTTTATGGACTTAGTTGCCCATGTAACTTGTCCATCATTTAGATAAAAGGTGGTTTGATCTGAAAATCTTTCTGCACAGTGAACCTGCTGGAGCAGCATTGGACAGACATGGATCTTCTGCATTTCATTTAAAATTTCTCATTAACTTCCAGCATCTCCTCTTTCGCTCCTTGGGATTAAACTTGGCTTTGGCTGATCCTCCTGAAAATGATCGCCTTCAAATATTAAATGAGGCCTGGAAGGTTATAACAAAGCTGAAGAACCCACAGGTGAGTTATTGTCTGTTCTGGTTCACTACTGATTCTGTGTTTAGGGCAAAATAGTGGCCAATTGTTCAGCATCACATTGTTGCCTTTTCTAGATAAACATAGTTGCAGGAAAATGTGATGGCTGGTAATATTTTTATATGATCTCTACTTGTCTTAGCTCTACTGAAGCATAACTTAATTCTGCAGAACATCATTCTGCAAAAGCAGCTTTTGAGATTGGTTATTAGTGCTAGTCTTTAGGTCTGAATGAATCATACCTCAGGAGTGAATTCTTTTAAGTGTAAGTTTTTGCATGTGTATTTCTCATAGCCTTCTGTAAATATTGGTAGTCATAAGACACATGTATTTCCAGGATTATATCAACTGTGCTGAAGTGTGGGTGGAGTATACATGCAGACATTTTACGGTAGGTGAAACTGTTTCCTTTGAAGTTTTTCTGCTAGAGACTCAGTGGCTGTATTAGCAGTTTGATATTAAAGGTGGAAAAGCTATGACTCTTCAACATAAGTGTGTTGGATTTCAGTGGCGAATGAAAAAATGTAATTCCCTTCATGAAAGATGAATAGGGACAAAAGATGCAGCTTTGAAGCTTCAGCACTCTGCAGCACTGCATATTTCTTATCCTTTTATTTTAATGGCAGATGGACCAGTGTAAGTAAGGATTTACTGGAGCTATGGCTCAAGTTCCTGGCTTAACTAGAGCTCTGATGCTTTGGCAAATGGAAATAAATTATCCAGCTCCACTGGTGTTCAGTGACTTATGTGCCAGTTTCATTGCTGTGTTTTGTAACTCGTTCTTTGCTACACAGAAACGAGAGGTCAATACAGTGTTGGCTGATGTCATCAAACACATGACTCCTGATCGAGCCTTTGAAGATGCTTACCCACAGGTAAAGAATTTCTTTTGCCAAATCTGTAAAAATCTGACGTGCATTTTCTTAAGTGAAATTAATTCTTAAGCATTACTGATGCCTCTTGGCACAAAGGAATTTAAACACTAGCTATGATTTGGGAAGCCTTTTGGAAGAGTGTAATGCTGTGATTTGTTCCTCCTTTTTTCCCCTGCACATCAGTCTTTTGGTTCAGAGAAATGCTAAGCCTGAATGATTTATGTATTTAGAAGCAGCAGTAGTTAACTCCTACATCAGCAGTAGAGTTTGCTGAAGAAAACTAGCTACCATGGCAAGCTGTTTAAAGAGAACTAAACCATAAAGTAATCCATCTCTGCTTGGCATTGTTAAGGTGTCAGTGAATTATCATGTCCAGTTCTTGAGACTGAATGCCAGATGAGATATGTATGAATTGAAGATGTTCTGGAAGGATTTGTGGTTAATTGGAGGGTAGATAAAATGCTTACAAAAAAAGATTTTACAAACTGGTTTGAGGTTTTTGTTTGTTTGTTTGTTTGTTTGAGGTTTTTTTAGTCCAGAGAGCTGGAGGAGGTGCAGACTTTAAGTCAGAAAAATCTGCCTAACTATGAAAAGAACAAACATATGTTCATGTGGGTTCTGAAGGGCATGTTGGAAAGGCTTGGAGGAGCAGCATAGCCCTCTGCTTTGGGGAAAGAAATTACATTGGTGAATGCTTGAAGCATCTTTCAACCCAATTTTCTGTGAATAACTGGAGAGCAATCATCTTTGGTGTGGATAGTCCTGTCTTAACTTGTATGACAATTTTCTCTTATTTTTTCTTTTCCCTTTAGCTGCAGTCAATTATCCAGAAAGTTATTACCTATATCTATGACTTCTCTCTGCTTTTTTCAGTGGTAAGTGATACTCTGTGTCATAAATTTTTAAGAAGAGCTGTTTTGCACTGTTTCTGCAAGAGAAGTTACCTGACTGGGATGTTTAGGTTGTTTACAAGCTCACATAGTATAAGGATTTTTTTGTCAAGTAGATAAGTGCAGAAATATTTTAGAATTTTTCTGCTACTTACCACTTATATATTCATTATTGTAACTCCAATTTTCTATACTTTGTTTCCTTAGGCTGTTAGATTCTCTAGTTTGTTTGTTACTATGGGATAAATGATGATCACTGGAAGATAAGATAGCATTTATTTATTTGTATGGATTCATGGAATTGCTGATAGCTGTTTCTGTGTTATGGTATATACTTAACCTTACATTTGGCATTGAGACAAAGTGCAGCTCAGAGAGATCAGCGAGTGTATTGTGCATCAAGCAGAGAAAGAGAAACAAAGACAACAGGTGTCTGACTGAAACCAGTTGCAGAGTAAAATTCAGGATTGACCCTGTGGATTTGGAGTCAAGTTTTGGTGACAAATTGCTTAGATTATTCTGAAAAACTTACCCTCACTATATTCTTGAGATGATACAGAAACTAAGTATTTCAGGATTTCAACTTAAACCCTTATCTTGGAAGAAAATCTGAATGTCTTAGACCTTCATAACTTGCCCTGGATACATGCAAAATGTTGCTGACATGTAGACTGTTTTAATGTCTTGTCCTTTGTTTCTATAGATATCTGAATTTGTCAGGATCTTAAGCTATTTGAAGCATATCTTTGCTCTTTAACAAAAAAAAATGCAGCATTTGATTCAAACAGTTCTGTATTTTCTGCTCTGTTGTGGATCTCTCTAATCAATAAATCAATTACACCTTTCAGCCATCAGTCATTTTCCATTCATTTCACTTTTTCATCCTTCAAGGTGAACTACTGTCTTCAAAAAAAGCTTAAAATAATTTTACCTAAATAGCTATAGTTATAAAACTTATCCAAAATATTCATTGCTTTATTGTGTTGTTTGTAACCTACCTAATTTTACTTCTTTATGTATTCATACTTTCAGGAGAAATTCTTGCCATTTCTGGATATGTTCCAGAAGGAGAGTGTGAGAGTGGAGGTTTGCAAATGCATTATGGAATCTTTTATTAAGTAAGTGGAGACTATTGAGGTGAAATGCACTCTGGAGGGTCTGGGAAATTTATTGAAAGATGGCTAGGGAAGAGGAGTCAGTATATAGCCATTTAGCTTGTGAAGGTGGGAAAATAAAGAAAATGTGTCAGTTTTGTTAATCTATTGATTGTTTACCTGTTCACAAAGAAAGCTGAAATTGTAGTAATAATATTGATGCTGACTTGCTGTGGCTTAACAGAATAGTTGTTCCCTGAGCTTTTTTAAAATTTGTGTTGCCTTAGTTGGTTTATGAAATTCATTTTGCAGCTGATGTGACAGCACAGAACTGTGGCCTTGGTGTAATGGAGGACAAGAAACATCTCTAGTTACAAGCTCCATTATGCAGAAAAATGGGTATTTCCACAGTTGAAACTGAACTTAGACAATGAGACTTCACCTTCAAATATTGTAGAAGTCAAACACTCTTTTTCTTTCAATAAAGGGTTCCTTGAAACAGTTTTTTTCTCGTTTTTACCTTCCCTTTAGGTATTTCTACTCCCTGCTAAGTCCCCAGGGCCTTCTCTTTCCTAGGGTGAACAGTCCCAGCTCTCTTGGCCTTTGCTCATGGAGAGATGCTGTGGCCCCTTAATCATCTTAGTGGTGCTGCACTGCACATGTGCCTCTGTACCTAACCCTGACATTTATCCTTCCTGTCTGTCCCTAAGTAGCTCAGAAACTATTACATCTTGGCAGGTCGAGGATTGCTTTGTTTTGATGTTCTTAGATTGCCTCAGTGTATCACATGTCGAGCTCGTTGTGTCCCTTAAGGAGTCAGATTCTGTGGCTTGGCAGCACAGCTCTGTGTATTAAGATAATATTTCTTGATTGGCATTTGTTGGAATTGTACATCCTTTAACCATGTGATCTTTGGAGTTCTGTTGGTTCAGAAATGGATATCAAACTCGTGGAGTGTCATACAGTGCTGAGGACTGGAATTACGCATGAAATTGGTGTTATTTGAGTCATTGTTTTTCATTTTGACAGAGGAGGATTTTTTCATCACCTTTTCTAAAACGTTTTCTAGGCATC
>NW_008649883.1:22209-35901 GCF_000695815.1 Acanthisitta chloris
ATGCTCTTCTGCACATCTGTAAGACGATGCATGATTCTGTGAAGTAAGATTAACTTCTACTATTAACAGTCATTTATGCAAGGTTTGGCTGCCTGCTGTAGTTTCATGTTTCTGAGGCTGTTTGTTTCATGGTGGATTAAGACATGAATCCAATTAGCAGTGAGGGAAGAGCTGTGCAGTCAAGTGGCAGCACATACCATTTGCTCTTTAATTACTGCTGTATTTTGAATACTGAAGCAGAATTTTAAAAGGAAAGTAGCAATGGTTTTGTACAGTTTTCCAGTGAAGCATGATGAAATCCAATCTTCAAAATATTTTTGAGGGTGAAGCCAATGTAATCTTTGAGTTACAGTGAATGATAAACCATTTTTGAGATTCAATTGAATATGTAGCTACTAAAGCACAGATTGCCATACTCAATTATATCTTTTTTTGGGCCATTATATTTAGCTATTACAAAAGAGTGTGAAATCTTTAAAAGTGCACCTGGAAGATCTCTAGGAACTTGAGCAGGAGAGCTTAGAGTGGAGGAAAAGCTCTTGAAGCATTTCTGTCTTTCCTCTAAATCCTCCTGTTCTTTTTTCCCCTTGACTTTGAGCTTGTTAGGGATCTCAGTGTCCTGGTGCACACTCACTGTTTGAATAGCAGTTGTGCAGTGTGGAAAACAGTTGTGGTTTGAGGTAACTTGCAAAAATCACACCAAAATCCGTGTCTGTGATTAAAAACAGAGTCAGAATCACAATGCTGTAAGTTTTAACTCTCAGGAGCAAGAATCTCTTTTTTTTTTTTTTTCCCTTCTGGTTTGGGTGGAATTGTAAGGGCACAGTTTCTTTTGGCACTCTGAGCCCAGAGCCTCTTAGTATGGCACATGCTGTAACGGAACTTCCAATTTTCTCAGCCTTGATAGGCCATGAATGCAAGATTTATTGCCAATAAGGAAGTCAGATTTGGCAAGTACTTCCAATTTATACCAGCTAGAGTGCTTTATTTTGGGTTCAAGCACCTAATTTGGCTATATGTTGCCCTAAAAGCCATTTCAGTCTTTAAATAGAACAATATATTGTACTTAGACCAGCTTATTAAAAAAATAAAGCTGTTTATGACAATCCACATTAGGTGCTTCCTCTGACATTTTGCCAAAACAATTTGATAGTTTACTGGGATCTTTAAAATCCCTTAAATCAGCAGTTTTTAGCTGGACTAAGATGGTGCACATCATTAGCTTGGTTCTGTTGGGAAATCAGCAGTTCTGGATATTTTAAAGTAACTCTTGGATCTGTTTTTACATCCTGGCTGAGGAAACTCTCACCCTGTTGTGTGGGGCTCACTGCCCCCGTGGCAGCTGTCGGAGGGTAACAACCTTTGGGTTGGGAGGGGTCTGATGCACAATTGAACTGGAAACCTATAACTGACCCAGAGATCTCATTACAACCCTTCTGAGCCTTTCAAAGCCCATCAGTTGGCTCTGCTGATTGGCAATGCACTAATGAGCTAATCATGCTGAGGTTTTCTTTCCTCCTTTACCGAATTTGTATAATAAAACTATTGTTCTCTTCCCATCTGGTGTCTGAGTTGGAAATTGGTAACTGATATGCTAAAGGTCAAAGCTGGAGCTAAGGATATAATAGTAAGAGGATTAAATTGTATTACTTCATTGTAATTTAACTTTTTATTCATCCATTTTCAATGAAACAGGTTTGACTTAGTGGGTTTTCATGTGATGTAAATTTGTTTCAAATCAGATTTTGGGCTGTTGCTATAGAACAGGTATCTGTGATAATCTGGAAAAGAAACTCCTTTTTACATATCAGTTCTTACTAAAACATCAAAAAAGCAGCATTCTAGCCAGGGGATGTTAATTAGTTTTCATATGGTGATGCAAGGTTACTTAAAATCCAAAAAACCCCAAACAGAACAAATCAAAACCCAAACAAAGCAATAAATGAAAGTTTTTTTTCTAAAATAAATGCACTATTACATATACTATTTATATTGTATTTTAAAAGCTTTTCCCCTTAAACAGGCTAACTTTCTTCTAAGAATACATTTACTAATTTCTTCAGGTTTTTAACTCAAATTCTCATGTTGCAGCACAAGACTGAAGTCATTTGTTTGCTACAGTAAAGAAGATTAGCTTAGGTTCCTTTTCCTCATGCCAAAATCTGAGTTTCTGTAGAATCTAAAGACACTCTTAGCAATTTTTGCTTTAAATAAAAAAATCTGGAATTTAGTTTGGTGCATCCTTGACTTTGTAACATTCATACTAAAATGAGTTTTATAGCTAGTGTTGTATAAAAAACACTTGAGCCTTTATAGGTAAGATGAGCAATATTCTAACGTTTACCATGTAAATTTTCTCTTCTAGTGCCCTGACACTTGAGGATGAGAAAAGGATGTTAGCAGCTTTGATAAATGGATTCATCAAAATGGTGAGTGCCAATTGTGTGCAACTGTTGGGTGCACCTTATAGCTGAGATTTTCACAGGGTGCCCATGAGGAACAGGTGCTTGTGTGGCTGAGTCAGACTGTGAGTCTCACTTGCCTGAGACCACTGAGAACCCAAACCAGCACATTTTAGTGCCCCAAGCATTGCACGTGTTGAAGGAAATGCCACGCAGTGTTGAAGCTGACATATGAAAGTTTAAAGTGCACATGTTGTTTATTTAGTCATATTTTTGCCACTTGTGTAAATCTCCTGTAAAACATTGTCAGTATTTAAAAGTTAAACAGCAGTTGAAGACTTGCTTGTTACAGCATCAGAAAGGTCACTGATGGGTGTGACTGAAGTGCCACTTCCCAGCTCCTAATGGAGCCCATACCAGCTCTAAGAAACACAAAATAAATATAACTTGTATGTTATTCTGATCTCTGTTTCTCACAATTTGAAAATAAGACAATTTGTATTATTACATTAGTAGTCCCACAAGAACTCTGGGTGTTTTGTCTTGAAATCAGTTTTTAATCCTTCCCTTTCTCTTATCCCAATAAAATCTTTTGTTCTCTGCTGGTTTTGAGATCTTAGGTTGTTCATGGAGACTTTCTCAAGCTTATTTTATTCTCTAACCACACACTCTCAGTGCTTGGTTTTCCTTTCACATAGGGCTGACAGGCTCTATCTCTACTCATCCTCTTCATTCTTTGCTGCAAGTCTATAAATTTACTCTAGATGGTTACTTTTTCTTCAGCTGTAATAATTTGCTAATTAATATTTTTCATATAGTTTTGCTTGATTAAGCTTTATATGCAGTATAATATTGTACAATTTCCTTCAGGAGGATTTCTCACATCGAATAAGATTTGATGTGCCTTGATAGTCTTAGTTTAGGAGGAAAAAAATCCCATAGCAGCAAAATGACTGGTTAGGAATTTTAAAGCAGCACACATTAAGATGTGGAGGGAAAAGCATCCTTGCAGTCAGTCTTTTTTGTGGAAAATTTTATATTTTTAGAGAAGTTTTCCTGAACCTGAACTTGAGACTCAGCAGTTGCACAAAAAGAGGGAAGCAGAAGACAGTTGTCTGTAATGTGAGGAGCAATCCTTTGTTTTCTGGAGCAGTTTGTTTGATCTTTCACTGTACGGATTAAATGTAAATTTTATTCTAGTTTTGTAAGAAAAAAAATCTTTTGCATATGACTTGAGAAATAATAAATAATGCAATCTTTACTTCTAGTAGAAAAAAATTCCAATAGCATGCAATAACGTGGACTGCCTGGAGACGTTTCTCATGCTCAGCTTTTAATTGACAGCTGAGACACTGCAGCTGACAGCACTTGGGTGTTTTTCAATCCAGAGGGGTGGAAGTAGGGTGTTCTCACACAAGGGCTGTGTTTTGACTTCTTTCCTGCCAGAATGCAAGGTTGCAGGCTTTTGCCACACTGTAGAAGCATATATTTGTTAGCCAAACTCTAGGAAAACCTGCTTTTCTTACTGGTTAATCTCCTTAGGAAAAATACTGTGTTCTCTTGGAGACCCATTATCAGCCAGAAATTACAGGAATCACAACACAGATTCACGGCTCAGTTTCTGTTTTTCTAGGTGTTTTTGCTTTGCTTTGGAAGTGTGATTAAAACCAAGCCTTTGTCCTTCTTCCATAAAGAATCTGCTAGTTTTGAAAACACTTCACAAACCTAGGATTTAGATTTTGTTTTCTTGATAAGTACTTGACCTGTGAAGTAGGAGATAATTTGGAGTATAGACAGAAAAAAAACAATAAAACCTCCTGTTTCCCTGAAGGTCAAAGTATTGCAGATGCTTCAAAGGACAGAGATTCTCCAGGTGCTATTTTGTTGTTAATGGTGGTTTTTTTCCAATCAATATATGGAGATTTTGACTTTTGAATATTTGTGGTTTATCCTGTGCAGTTTTATATTTCTTGAAGGTAATGGCCTACAATGGTAAAATCTAGGGAGTTTTGTCTTTTGCAGGTTTCATTTGGCCGTGACTTTGAACAGCAGCTAAGTTTCTATGTTGAAGCCAGGTCAATGTTTTGCAATCTGGAGCCTGTTTTAGTCCAGCTGATTCATGTAAGCTACAGTTTATCTACATTTTCTTAATAAGTGAGGATATATTTGCAGTTCTCCCATTCCTTCCTCAGATTATTGGTCTATGACAAAGTAAGTATTTTTATCAGATGCTTGTAAAATAAATTTTGCTGTCATCTCTCTTTTTATCGCTCTAAACACTCTGAAGTTCTTGCCAGGCATGCATGGTATCCTTGCAGCAAAGAAAACTGGGTATCTTGCAAGAGATTTCATGTCTAATAAAAGAAATGGCACTTTTGTGTATTCAGAATTTGGGTTCTCTCTTCTGTAATCCTCCATCTAGGAGAGATTAGACTGTGTCTGGCTGCAGATACAGGCAGAGTCCTGATGGGATTGGGAGGGTTAATCTCTTTTCTGTATTGAGTCACAGGTGAGCATTAGCTGCATCTGATTCCTTTGCAACATGCAATCTCTTAGGTCCTTTTATTATTTTGGGTTGTTTTTTTCATCAGTGTTTTGGCTAGAACTCATGACTATTATGCTAGGAAGGAGGTGACAGCATAATAGCTGAAAAGCAAAGGATCAGCTAAAGGCTTGAATAAATCTACAAGTTTATCTTCACAAGCCTTCAGAGTCATATTGGCTTTAAGGAAGAGTCACTAAAGTCTCCAAGTACAAGCTAAATAGTACAGTGAGGGCACACTGTGTCAGAGTTCCTTTTGACACTGGCTGTCTCTAATTGCATGCAGTACAACATGCACTTTGTTATTTGCCACTGTGCATTTTTCTTAATGATTTGCTTTTGGTTTTTATGTGTAGTCTGTGAACCAACTGGCAATGGAAACAAGAAAGGTGATGAAAGGAAATCATTCCAGAAAGACTGCTGCATTTGTCAGGGTAGGTCTGACTAATGAACTTTGAACCTGTCTTCTTTGCAGCTAATCCTTTCTGCTACCAGCTATGTTTATAATTTTTGCAAACCCAGAATGTTAGTATTTTTTTACACTATTTGTAGTCTCATCTTCTTTTGTTGCCATAGATCTTTAGGCTCTCCAGCCAAATGCTGCCCTTTAAGAAGAAAAGACCCAAACCATTTAATAGCAGTGTTATGTTGAAAAAGAGCTGCAAGCCTGACTCCCTCTCCAAAGGAAGGTTCACTGGAGAGGTGTTTGTGTGAATTCTAGAAAGCTCAGCCTTCCAGATTATATTTGAAATAAAATACCCAATTCCTATGTAACTCAATTACAGAGAGAATGGGAGATGGGGTAAAAAATATATGCAAACTTCTGTCTCATAATATCAGTGTTGATATGCTGAAATCAGGATTTGAATTTCAAATCAGGCTCTGCTTTTGGCTTTAGTGCCTCCAAGTCTCTGCAGACATGGCCAGATGTGCTCTGAACTGTGCACAGGCTCTGCAAGTTGCTTGTGTCTCTCTTTTCTAACCTGAAACGTAGCAACCAAGACATCCCCATGTGTTGGGAAGCTGTTTGCACATGCTGCTGTTAATGAATGGGCTTTTGTTGATGGCACCTGTGTGTGGTGTCCTGAGTCAGAGAGTAAGTTTGGAGCTAATCCACTAATAATAACAAGAATAAATATAATTTTTTTTTAATTATTGAAATACTAATTAGAAGTGTAAAGGTGCGGATTTTGGGTTCCACGTAATATTTGCTTTTTATTGCAGGTCTTTCCCAAAATACAGATTTTGATTCCTAATTGTGCATAAAATCAGTAAGGATTGCTATAACTCTGACATAAGAATTTTAATCAGATTCATTTGGTTTATTTGCTTTAGGCTTGTGTTGCCTTCTGCTTCATTACAATTCCATCTCTGAGCAGTATCTTCACACGTCTTAATCTGTATCTACACTCTGGACAAGTTGCTCTGGCAAATCAGTGCCTTTCACAAGGTAAGGCACGAATTTGTCTACTTAAAGGTTCTCTTATATCAGAAATATTTCTAGCTGTGAATAATAACTTGGTGGAAATCATAAGTCATATGTATATTTATGATGTCATTAAAATACAGCCCTGTTTCACTCACTGTTACACTAAAAACTTGTCATATTAGAGCAGCTCTTCAATTCTAACACAAATACTGTGATCTCAATAAGCAAGACAGTTGACTGTGGTTGACAATAGTCCTGGCTAGGAGTTAGGTTGTCCTAAGTTACTTAGGAATTATGGAAAGCATGGAATGTTTTTCTCCTGCATAATTATGCACTCTAATCACAAGTTGCGTGCTTTATTGTAACTGTGGAAAAAGAAATTAGTTCATCTGTGTAGTAGTTCACAGGCTGACAAAATCCTGCAAACGTGCTTTATCGTAACTGTTGAAAAAGAAATTAGTTCATCTGTGTATTAGTTCACAGGCTGACAAAATCCTGCAATGAGCTGGAAGAGAATTAAAACTTAGGTCAGTGACAGCAGAAACTTGCTATCAAAGCACATGGGTGGTAAATGCTTAGCCAAGAAAATATTCCACTTTATCAGAGTGAAACAATGGAGCAATACAAGGTCATATGAAGACTGAAAAATGTATTTTCCTCTTTTGATCTGAGTTATAGATTGAACCAGGGCCTGAGCACAGTTTTCAGCCATGCTGTTAGTTCAGTGTTAAATAATTGGACCTTCTGAAAAAAAGTGATTTGGGGAGTAAAATGGGAGCTATTCTGGCACCAGAATGAGCATTAAGTCTGTATCACCATTTAATATGATCTTCTCCTGTTCATACCACAAATGGAAGACAGTTACCTATTCCAAAAGTCTTTCCTTGCAGTATCTTTCTTTTTCTTTTCCCAGTGATTCATTCTACTTTGTTTTGCAGTTTCAATCCTGACTTTTAAAGTCTGCTCTCCACTGGTAAATGCTTTTCCCTTACATCTCTTCAGTGGAGCTGTGAGAGTAACAAATTGGATTACTTTGCAACATGTTTTGTTGTGGCTAATTATTCTTTGTGTTAGCTCTGTGCTTCTTCACCAGAGCTTGTTTTCCAAGCTCTGCATTTACCAGCAAGTTCCAGCTGCACAAACAAGCTGACTTAGGATGCTGATTAAGACTTTTTAGTGCACAGTGACTGTTGTATTTCTTTGTTTTGAGTCTGATGTTGCCCATATAGCAAAGCAGAGGGATTTAGAGTAAAGCTGGCTGTTGTGTCCAAGTATGTTGTGCAAATAAAAGATCTGCAAAGTCTGTTGTTGTGCAATTAGTATTGTGCAGTTTCTTTGTACATAACAGAGTTTACAAAAAATGGACTCGCTTTTTCTTCCTGTGGTGTTTTGTTTCATTGACCAAATTACCTTATCCTGTGTATCAATTTTGGTTATTGTTGCTGTGTTGCTTTTGTTGGAAACAAATCCAAAGTAGTTTTTCTGTAATATCTAGTCTTTGAGGATTATTCCCTGCCCATGTAGGGACCCACTCTGTGATTTAATAATATTTCCATTTATAAACTGCTTTTCTATTATTTTTGTGATCCAAGTCTTCTCTGAGTGAGACTCCTGGGACCCACCAACTGCCCAGACTTTTCAGTGAGAGAGTTTGTGTGCACAGCTGTTGTTTGACACGTGAACACAGTGCACTCACTGAACAATGAACAGGATCCCCATCCTGAAATCTGTTAAGGTGGCAGGTATATGCAAAGTACTGTGAAAGTACTCAGTCTCTAAACTGCATGTTTATTAAACACAGTCTTATGAATTTTAGACCCACAAGCTAGAGAGGAGCGTTTGATCCATCTCAGCTTTTGTTAAAATGGAGCACGTGCAAAACTCTGGTAACTCCATTTACCAAAGTTTTATTGTTACTCGCTTTTTTTGCTTCACTAGAACAGCTATTTTGGCTATAATTTGTATTCAGGGACATCACTTGCATGAGTAATTTAGCATGTGTTAACCAGTTAGGCACTGTCTTGGGACATTTTTTGTGAACTCTTTGCATATGTTGATGCACTGAAGTCAGATAATGTGTCCTTGAAAGTTACTTTTAACACGTTTAATTTGTGTCTCAACTGATTGCATTATGTGTGTGTAAGAAGTACTGATTAATTCCTAACTGCAAATTTAAATCCAGTCAGTTAACTCAGTTAACTGATGCCAATTAGACACTGATCTACTAAAACCAATGCAGCGTGAAGTGAAGATTTAAGACTGTGCAATTAATGATTGCATGAGGCCAGGAAGTGAAATTGTGCTTTGTCTGTAACCTTTATCTCATGCTGATTGGAATTAGCTTAATCTGTTTAAAATAGGGAGGAGAAATAAAACTGAAAGGTAATGTACCTGATCTGATCGCTCAGTCAGCAGTGGCACATGCACTGATGCCTGTGCATGCAGTTCCTCTCTAAAGATTCCAGCTGGTGTTTTTAGCAAGTTAAATCCTGGATTTTTCTTAATTTGAAGCTCCTCTGGGGAGTCCAGTGAGTTGAGTTTTCACTTAAACATAAAACAAAATTGAGTTCCACAACTTCTGTCAGCAATAGGAAGATTTCTCTAAATTGCCAACGTATCTAACTTGAAAAAGGAGTAAAATTACCTATTGGGGTAGATAAGGGGAATTGAAAAAAAATTGCTCTTTTATACAGAGGATGTGTAGGTCATAACAATGAATCAGGTTTACAAGTCTGAAGATTGCACTGATAAACTACCAACAACTGCAGAGCCACAGCTAATCTGCTTAGAACTGGAAGAGTTTGGGGTTTGCTTCATTCCCAGTCTCAAGGGGCAGCAGTAGTAGACCTAGTCCTAGTGTCTTGCTGTTCCCATTCCCTCTGTCAAATCAGAGCTTTGCCTGCTGGATTTGCCACACTATTCATCAAATCAACTGTTTGAACTCACCCAAATACTTCAGTATTAGAAAATTGTAATTGTAATTTTTCTTGGAATAGGTTTGCTTTAATACAATGAAATTGGGTCAGAAATGTGAATTTAGAGGCTCACGAAACTCCAGTATTCATACACTGATGGATGTCTGTCTGGATATGCTGTTCAGTATGTATTAAACATGACTAGTATCTCTTTTGTCTCCAGCTCCTGAGAGCTGCTTTAAATAAAATGAACTTGTGATTACATTTCAAATGTTGGAGGTGATTTTGTGCTGGATGCAAAGTTTGTACCTCTGGAGAGCCTATGAAGAGTCCACCTTCAAAAGGAGAGTGCTAGATTTTACAGAGATGAGCTTTTCACTCTGCCCCAACTGAGCCACAGACACTGCATGTGCCAGCACAGAACACTAAATTCTGATGGGTCACACTTTCTGTCCCAGGATGTGCTTGCACTAAATTGAGATTAAATGCTCCATTGTGTCACTCTCCTGGATTTCTGAGATCTAGGTCTGATTTTATTTAACTGCACACATTTCCTCCCCATGGAAATGCTACTTTTATCTGTCCAAGGACAGATCACAGGAGTGTTTAATTGTGGCTCACAGCATTCAGCAGTGGGTAGAGATGACGTAACTTTCTGGTAGTGTGTGTTGAGCAGCATTTTTGTTTCAAAGGCTGTGAAATCCTTACCTCTCTAAGTAACATGCTGAGTGAATAAGGTAATTCAGCTGATTCAGTGTGACTAATTTCACTGGGATATTGTCAAACATAAAGCTTTATAAAAGTGCAGAGTCTTTGTCCCCCAGATCAACTGATGCAGATCTTTGTTTTGTTTAGCAAATGAAGATTTTAATTCTGAAGTTTCCAGTGCTTAATGCACTTCTAGGTATTTGTTCTGTTCTCCAGTTCTAGCTGAAATACAGTTTCACTAGTAGATTGCAAAAGTAATTTCTTTTTCTGCTTCAGAAAATGTTACTTTACTATGAATGTTCCCTAAATATGACAGGCTTCAGCCATACTCTGGAGAAAGTATGGTATGGAATCTTTAATAAGACTAATAATGTTTTAGAGTATTTTCTCAGTAGCATTAGGTAACAATTTTTATTATTTCTTCTTGATCTCCTAAAATCTTTCTAGATCTGAAGAATATAAATAGAGAAAATTTGAGGTAAAGAATTCGAAGAAATAAGAACCTGAAGTGATTTTCTTAATTACAGATTTTGGGACTTCTTGGCTCACACTTCCCTGGTGAGATTGGTACATGCTGTCTCTGTTATCCTTCTAAATCCTGATTTCCTTGAAGGCAGCAAAGGAGCTTAGAGAAAAAAAAAAGACAAGTTGCTGTTTTCCTTACTGGTAATGCTAAATGTTGCTTTAATTAAACAGAATTATGACTTGTACTGTTACCTGGGATTTCTACAGCTGGAAACTTCTCCCATTCCCTGAGCTTTTTCTTGTTCCTCTCTTTATCCCAGCCAATAGCTTTTCCATATGATGTGAGAGAGGTGACATCTCTGTCTGTGTAAGTTTTTCAGACTAGTATATCAGTTTGTCAGTTCTTCAAGTCTGTCTAGCCCATGACCTGTTTTTGAAAGTGTCTAGCAGCATCTACTAAGGGAACCTCCAGGAAACAGTAATGTAGAATGATGCTTCATGGCTTTCAGCTGCAGGTGGTCTAAATACATCCTTCAAAAATCTCATGTATGGACACCATGGTATTTAATAAAATAGATGGACCGATCCTTAGGAATTTGATTTTTAGTAAAGATTTACCTTTTGGCCTTTGTAACTCCAAGTGTCAGCGAGTTCCACAGTTACCTGCTACTTGAAAATCTACTACTTGGGGGGTTATTTCTGTCTGGTTTCCAAATGTTAGCTGAGTCTCAATGCAGCTGAGCTGCTAGTGATACTGAGCAAACTTCAGTCATTCCTGATTCATTTTCTTCTTGCTGTCTATGAGATGATGGAGCTGGTAAGTTCCTGAAGAATTTGTGTCAGTGTAGTTTTTTCCAAGGAAACAGTTCCATGCCTTAGCACCTTTTAAATCTTTTTTTTCATTTTGGAATAGGAAGATCAGGATGGTATTCCAGGTGCAAATGCACAACAGCTATGTAAATGATACAATGGCACCTCAGTTTTCCATTGCTCTCCTAGTGATTCCTATAATTGCCTTCCCTTTTCAGCAGCTGTTTAGATGTAGTTTTCAAGAAACCATCTATAATGACTCCAACATCTTCCATGGGTGTAAATAGCTTATTTAGAGCCTCTCTTTCTATAGTTATAGCAGGGGCTGTTTCTTTCCCCACATGCCTTACTAATATTAGAGTTCATCTGCTGCTTTATTGCTGAGAATCATGAGATCCATCTGCAATGCTTTGCAGTCACGTTCCAGACTAGTCTGCAAACGTTGTCACCTCTCAGCTCAGCATAAGGACAAGTCTCTCTGCAAAACCTCAAGGAATGCAATAGTTGTTCACTGTGAAAACCTTTTATTCCCACTCCTTTCCCCATCCACCCAATCCTTTATGAAGTTATATATCCTCAGGGAGACTTTTCCTCCTTGTCTTTTGTCAGCTTGGTTGTTTTAAGAGCCTTTTGTGCAAGGGACATTGTTAATGTTTTTTAAAAATCTAATTATTTGTATTGACTGAGTCACTTAGAAACTTGGATGTTTCTTTGGAAAACTTGAGGGAGTTCTCAGGGATGATTTCTCTCTGCAAAAGTCATATTGACTCTTCAGCCTTGTATCATGTTTTTCCATGTGTCTGCTTGTTTGATTTTGGTTTTTTCACCCCATAATAACCAGGAGATACTACAGGATTTACCTAGAGCATTTATTATTTCAAAATTTCCAGTATTACTGACGGAGCTCTCCTTAGAGGCTGCTGCTGATACTTTACCTCACAGTCTCTAGGGATTACGTGGGATTCAGAGACACAGGCTGAAATTGGTGGCTGTTTTTCTGGGAGAGGGTGGTGATGGTTTGTGTGTTGCATTTACTGATGACAACTTAAGAATAAAATACCTTGTGTCCAGTGTTCTTGCTGCGTGATTTCCCTGTAGGAATCTTCCCTTCCACTTATGCCTTTGTATACCATTGGAAGTGCTAAAGCCTTGCTAACAAGCTATAATCAAGCTATTCCTAAAACTGGCTCTAGGAAGCTTCATCCACATAATTACCTTTTTTATCTGCAGCTAATTCTTAGTATGAAATAATATGAATTAGCATAGCACATTCCAGTTCACCAAGCAGCAGCACATTCATTTTCTAATTTCAACTTTGTTGCTTTAAATAATTCTTTGTAGTGTCTGGATTGGAAGAAATGTGTAGAGAATTTTAAGATGGAGAATAACATTCAAGGGAAAAACACATTTCAGTAATGTGGCAAAACTCTCACAGTGACCTCACCAATGTGAGGAGAACAGATGTTTGCAATACTTGGTCATCAAAACAGTAATGGATTAATTTATTTAATAGAAAAAAATAAGGCAACAGAAAACCCCACACTTGCTTCCCCTTAATGTTTTGCACTGCTGTACAAGACTTCATTACATTTCCAGCATCTGTCGGATGTGGAAGCAAAATCTGCAGAGTATTAAATTAGGTTTGACAGTGTTGTGAGACACAAAAGTGGTGTGGAATGCAGAAGGCTGTGTATAGTCCGTGATTTTGTCCTTTGGGTGGACTTAGCCTGGTGTAATTGTACCCATGACTAAAAATAGTTTGGGTAGGTATGTCAAACTCGCTCCCTTTTGCTCTTTGAAGGTGGACTTAAGGAACTTAATTGTTTTCCCATCTCTGATTTCTTTATTCCTTGGGGTTTTTTTTACCTGCCTGAAATTAGTGCAGTTTAATTTGCTATCTTAGATGCATCAACTACAGTGCAAACTGAATTTTTATATGTAGAGAGATTGATCTACAGGAATATATGGAGGGACATAGAGTTGTGTGTAGGTATAATTACATGTGTGTGTATGTGCCACCGTGAATATTGTCAACAGCAAAACATTCAACACCAATTTCACTTGCTTTTTCTTCCATGGGAGAGTATTTCTGGAACTGCTGACTTGGATATCCAAGACTGTTAGTTTCTGTAGCCTGAAGGTCAGCATGGATGCTCGGGGGAAAGATTTATAGGATTATGGTCAAGCAAAATGAAGGAGCTGCTGTGAAAGGATAAGTTTAGCGAAGCATGAAGTATGTTATGTTCGGAGCATTGCACAAGATATTAACAGCAGTCTGGGAAGGCTTTATCATGATGATTTGTTGTAAAGCTCAGGCTGCTCTCCCCTTATCTAACTGAACAGTGGTTCACTTTAGAAGCAGGAGCATATTTTAGGCAGATAAGAAAACAGCATCCTTCACCAGAAGAAGCCTTTATATAT
>NW_008649884.1:0-639 GCF_000695815.1 Acanthisitta chloris
ACCATCCCTATATGATGGTTGTGGGTGCCCCCAGGCAGTGCCACCCAGTTTTGTCCCCAAGGTCATGTCCTGGTAAAGAGATCAACTTGGCATCCCTCTTTGCCCTGAGGGGTTGGTGGGAGCACACGGGCAGAAGCACACGTGATGGGACCAGGGTGAGATGGCAGTGGCAGTGCCACCCAGTTTTGTCCCCAAGGTCATGTCCTGGTAAAGAGATCAACTTGGCATCCCTCTTTGCCCTGAGGGGTTGGTGGGAGCACACGGGCAGAAGCACACGTGATGGGACCAGGGTGAGATGGCAGTGGCAGTGCCACCCAGTTTTGTCCCCAAGGCCATGCCCTGTGGGAGGATCACCTTGACACCCCTCCTCACCCTGAGGATGAGCACAAAAGCAGGTGCCCACATGGTGGGCACACCATGAGTGCCACCACCTCATCCTGCCTTCCCTGGAGCCACCATAGACTTGGGGTAGAAGAATGACCAGAGCGTCACCATCCCTCCAGGACACGTTGGCTTTACTGGGGTGCAGGGAGGAGTCCCAGGGGGTCCCCTGTGCTCACAGGGGCTGCACGGGCACGGGGTAGAGCAGGGAGAGGTGCCGTGCCCCGCGCACGGGCAGTGCCCGCGCCGTGTAGTGCC
>NW_008649885.1:0-61400 GCF_000695815.1 Acanthisitta chloris
ACTTTTTTATATACTTCATGCCCTGAAAAGAACAATTCCTTACAGTGCTCATAATGTGAAGTTATTAAATTTGACTAGCAGATGATAAAGCCTATAGATACTGTACATAAACAATTAAACATTCTGCAATACTTATGGATAAATATACAATTCTTTGTATGAAGAAAACTGTACAATGGAGAGTACTGTGACAAATTTGTTGCATTCCAAGCATAAGAGTGAAAGTTCTGTTACAAATATCTGTACAAAAGGATGCAATTGTCATAGTCTAGATGAATCAGTCTAGATCAGTGACTTAGTGATTAGAACTTAGCTTACAAAGTGCTCAAGTATTTAATTTAAATGAATTTAAAGGAATACTTGAATATAGTTTCTAAGTTTTCAACATATTCCTTATAATAAGTTTCACAAATATTGGAAATTATTATCATCTGTCCAAGTAAATTTAGAGTGGAATTCATCTTCCAAAACAATTTTGGTTAATTTTATTTCTTTTCCTAAAGTAACACTTTATTAAGCAATTACAATGTTATTACTACACATATAAAGTCATAAAAATTGTAAAGTTGATTAATTTTAGATGTTTGGACTCCAGTGCTTCCAGGAGTACCATATGATAATTTTTATTTTCAAACTATTAATGACAGATTAGTACAATTCTGCATTTAGTTTAAGGCTTTTCTGAATAGCAAACTCCACATAATGTAACATCTACTTTACAATGGATGGAAACAGGGCATTTTCCAATAATGTTCTTGCAAAGAGCTTTCTGTCCAGCTGGTTGACAGTATAAACATCAGCCTGACCCCTCACAGTTAAGAGCAGTGAACCCTACTGTGTTTATCTTCCTTCAAAATAAGAGGCACTGTAATGGTCAGTCCTGATTGTAAGGGGGTGTGCTAGGTTCAGCTGGGATGGAGTTAAATAAGAATTAAAGGCTTTCCAAGCAGATGTCTCTGCTATAAAACCCAGTCCTGTAGCAAGGAGAAACTGTTGGCTAGGCATATCCCTGTTGTTATGTTGCACACTTAAACATTTGGTGGAGTTAAAATTATATAAATTCAGCTACCCAAAAATATTTTACACTCCTCAGCAATATTTTCCCTGAATGTTTTAGTGATTCTTAGTCCGCTTGTTAAATAGATGTTTCAAGATGTTTTTATCTATTTTTTAAGAAGAGAGAATGGATTTTGGCCACACATATAATCAGGACAATCTAATTTTGATGAAGTGTTAGGAAATGAGAAGGCAAATATTAAATTTGTGGTGTACCCTACTAATCTTACCATTTCTTCCTTCTGTTCCCATCACCACCTCCCTCCCCAATTATTTTATCATTCACAACTCTGCAGCTTCTAATACCTTCTGTCTTTTCAAAGAGCTCCCCCTTTTTTCCTAAAGTAACAGAAGTAGTACTTTAAAGCAAATTTTTGAGATCATATGTCCATTCTCCAACTCAAAAAAGCACTACACCAACACTGCATCAGGTCATACATGATGCAGATATGGCTTTATTTAACTGAGTCTTAAAACTCACCAAGCACAGAGAATCCACAGCCTTTCTGGATAGCCTCTCTTGGTACTGCATTACCCTTGTGGTCCAAAGAGATTTCCTGCTGGCTAAACTGAAGGTTTCTTTAAGCTTTCATTATTCTTTACATTATTTTCTTTTACCAGACACTACTTCCTCCTTAGACTCTAATTTGTTTACTTTTTTTGTAAAGATGATTTACAAGATCATCTTCCCATCTCAAAACTCTCTCTGTTGTGCCTCAGCATATTCATTTAAGGCTGTGGATGTGAAAGTTTTCCCACTTCTGCTCTGGCATATTTCAGTGATTCTTTCATGATCTACCCTGAAAGACCAAAAGACAAATTCTATTTCTAATTCTGATGGTAGAATAGATTCTATGAAGCTTCTCCAGTAATGCAAATCTATGAGGAGTTCTCTAAATATCTCCATAAAAGAAAATACTTGTTTTCTCCCTATCAGTAAGTGAATTTCACTGTTCTAGGAATCTCTATTACCATATCTTAGGCATTCCCTGTTATTGTATGACAAGGATACCTACAAGATACATTTCTGCAAAAATTTTTCCTCCAGATTAGGTGTTTATGAATAGATAGTTTCATACACTTGAGACACCTTACTGCATATATTGCTAGCAGAAACTAGGAAAGGTTTCAGTGATGCTAGATTTCCTCTTTTTTCATGCCTTGGGAATGCCATTATGTCTTCTACAAAACTTTCTTGGCCTTCATTTGATATGTTAGACATTATATGATCAAGGTTTGAACTTCAGGTTAAGCCTTTCATTTCACTACACAGATGAACATAATTATTTATTTATTTATTTATTTTAGCTCAGGAATGTCCTGTATTCCTTCCCCTTTTACACAGGTTTTGCCATAAAGAGAACCTCATTGTCTTTTCATTTGATCTTTGAGTATTGAGGTGAAAGAGTCAGGAGCTCCAGCTCTAGGGCTGATA
This sequence comes from Acanthisitta chloris, assembly GCF_000695815.1. Classification (NCBI taxonomy): domain Eukaryota; kingdom Metazoa; phylum Chordata; class Aves; order Passeriformes; family Acanthisittidae; genus Acanthisitta; species Acanthisitta chloris. The sequence continues at coordinate 2,492 of NW_008649885.1, forward strand.
GGACTTTCTTTCAATGAAGATATTCCTCAATTAAACTCAGAAGTACATCTATTTCTGTTCCTCAGCTTCTCTGTCCCTTTCCCTGTCATTGAAAATTTCCTGTTTCATAAAAAAAGTACATATGCTTATCCTCATATCTGTTGTCCACAGGACAACCTTGACCGCAATGTTAGCGAAGCATGGTTCACAAAGAATCTGCAAATTTTAAAAAGAGCCTAAGTTTATGATATCTAGAAGGTATATGAGCCACTGCTGATTGCATCCTCAGCAAATTTACAGATGGCAAACAGCTGAGTGGTCCAGGTGACATACCTGAAGGATGGGATGCCATCCAGAGAGACCTGGACAAGCTCAAGAAGAGGACTTGTAAATCTCATGAGGTTTAACAAGGCCAAGTGCAAGGTGCTGCACCTGGGTCAGAGGAACCCCCAATATCAATACAGTCAGGGGGATGAACAGATTGAGAACAACCCTGCCAAGAAGGATCTGGGGGTGCTGGTGGATAAGAGGCTGGATATGAGCCAGCAATATGTCCTGGCAGCCCAGAAAGCCAAATGTAACCTGGGCTTCATCAAAAGCAGCATGGCCAGCAGGGAGAGGGCAGTGATTGTGCCCTTCTACTCTGCTCTGGTGAGGCCCCATCTGGAGTGCTGCTTCCAGTTCTGGCATCCTCAGCACAGGAAGGACACTGACTTTTCGGAGTGAGTTCAGAGCAGGGCCATCAAGTTGATTAGAGGAATGTACTACCTCTCTTATGAGGAAAGGCTAAGAGAATTAGGGTTGTTCAGCCAGGAAAATTAGAGTTGTTCAGGCTGACCTAACTGCAGCTTTCCAGTACCAGAAGGGAGCCTACAAGAAAGACAGAGAGAGACTTTTTAGAAGGATGTGTAGTGACAGGACAAGGAGGAATGATTTTAAACTGAGAGATAGTAGGTGTAGATTAGATATTAAGAAGAAATTCCTTACTGTGAGGGTGATGATGCACCGGAACATGCTGCTCAGAGCAGCTGTGGATGCCTCATCCCTGGATGTACTCAAGACCAGGCTCATGGGGCTTTGAGCAACCTGGTCTAGTGGAAGGTGTCCCTGCCTATGGCAGGAGTGCTGGAACTAGATGATCTTTAAAATCCCTTCCAATGCAAACCATTATATGATTCTATTTGATTTTGCAGGGAAATAAAAGTCCTACTTCCTTTCTATTGTCCATAAGTGCCATAGAAATAACAGTTCTGTCCTTTGTGGTTTGTCTTGAGAATGACAAATGAGCATCTTTTTCTCTTTGAATAAAAACTTGCAAAAATACTACAATACCATACTATCCAACAGACATATGATTTTTTAAAAAATTAAAATTATAAAAAAGAAAGTAATGCAGAAAATCACAGGTAAGAAATAAGAGAAAATACATTCTCAGAAGTATGACCATGTGATCTTTCTGTCTTGAGCAGGGGGAATGTGTGCTTCAAATTGAATATCTATGTAAGTCAAGACTGTGCAGTCAGAAGAAGGATTTCATGAGTTTTGAAGATTTGCTTTATCTGAGAGGCTTTAATGACATTTTCTTGTATATTTAAATATTCAGGTGATTTGGTCTCTAACCACTTGTGGCTGACTGGACAGAACACAGACATATGACATATGTTAGCCATCTAGAATATCAAAAATGAGAAATTCTCCTAGCATCACCTTATCAAATGAAAGTATTGACTTAGTTTTCACCTTGTGTCAAAGCAGAAGATTCCCCAATAAAAATGACTCAGTTCATCTAGCTGGCTAGACTGACTTGACAGAATACTTATGCAAGTGCTTCTGTTCAGTACCTTTGGGATGACAGCAGGACAGAAATCTTCAGCAAGTTTCTCAGGCAGATGGAAGGAGACAGAGATCAGACAGATGATTCTGCTTTATGGATCATACTCCATTGTTCTAAAAACATGTGATTAATCTTATTCTATTATCCAACTGCAGCAGTGGGAGTGTATGACTTTTTGTCCCAAGGGACATCCTAGTAGTGTCTCAGGATACCTTTTGGTTTGTTTTATAAAGTGTGTTTCCTTGCAAAATGAAGCTAGGGACAAAAAAGAAGTTTGCATTCTCATTAATTTCTTTAAAGCTTCCCTTATCAAGAGATCTAATCTAGTCTAAAAAATCTTGAGCTACTAGATTAAATTATCTGACTTCAAGTAAAATAACTCATTAAAAATGTAAGATAGCAGACCAAAACCTCTACCGAATTTTTTAGTATCAATTTAGCTGAGGTGAGTTTGCACATACAATAGCCTGCTGAAGAAGGAAGCTCTAAGCCTTCACTACCTTGAGAATTATAATCACCACTGTACCTGAGGACTTGACCCTGTTGCTAAGGAACACTGCAGAAGGTCTTATAAATCCACAGTGATATAGGGGTGGTCAAAGCAGCCACAAAAGAATTTGGCTGATGTGTAGAACCAACCACACATTAGCCACATATTTTGCCATAAATATAGCATTGAAACACACCAAAACCCTCTGGGTCAAGTGAAGATCAGCAATAAACACAACCTGGAACTAAGTGAGCTGAAAAGGAAATTTTAACACGGAGAAAATGGACCAACAGCAGGAGAATGAAGTCCAGAAGGCTTTCCCTAACCTGAGACAGAAAGTCAGCTAGATCAGCTGGATACTTTAGTCTACCTAAACTAACACCTCTTAGTTTGAAATAGATAAAATGAGCACTTACAAATCCTTGAAGAGGTTGGTTTTCCAAGTTAACTGAATCAAGAGTCATATGTAGTATTGGTGGGGGAAGGGGAATGCCATGTGCTTGTAAATTATGTAGGCTGCTTATGTTCTTTGGGTAAACATCTAAACATGCCTTGAGACCAAGGTTACTGACTTGAAGGAGTTCAGGGAAATTGAAATATTTATTAACCATAGGTTTGCAGATATCACTGTATAATCATCCCTTTAAGAATTCCACTTTAATCTCGAAGGATGCTATCTTCTTCAAGGGAAAATCCAGGCCTAGATGAGAAAAAAAGCAATTTTAAAATATTACAGTCTCCCTGACAACATAGAGGACAATGACAGCAATATGCAAAAGATGTCAGAGATGCTTTGAGATTAGGATATACAACAGAACTGGTAGACTTCACTTGCCTTATTTAAACTAGGGAGGGATCACAGGAGATCTCACAAGAGATGGGGTTATTTTTCGTTTGGTCCTCACCAGCACAAAGAATGTAATTCTAAATGCTGATGTTCAAGGTGAATTCAGAAACGGAGACTGATTTTTATAATTCAGTATTTATAGAATCATAAAATGTCCTCAGTTGGAAGGGACCCACAAGGATCATTAAAGGACAACTCCTAGCACTGCACAGGACAGCCCCAAGAATCACACCATGTGTCTGTGAGCATTGTCTCAATGCCTCTTTAACTCTGGCAAGCTTGTGCCATGACCCCTTCCCTCGGGAGCCTTTTCCTGTGGCCAGTCACTGGGTGAAGAATCTTTTCCTAATATCTAATTCAAGCCTCCCCTGACACAGCTTGATGCCATTCCCTTGGGTTCCTAATATTCAAGCCTCCCCTGACACAGCTTGATGCCATTCCCTTGGGTCTTGTCACTGGTCACCAGAAAGAAGAGATTAGTACCTGCCCTTCCACTTTCCCTCATGAGGAAGCTGTAGACCACCATGAGACCTGTCCTCAGTCTCCTCTTGTCTAGGCTGAACAAGACAAGTGACTTCAGTCTCGTATGTCTTCCCCTCTAGGCCCTTCACCATCTTTGTGGCCCTTTCCTGTAGAAACAGGATATTCAGCAGATATTCACCAATTAAAGAAGGTTATCTACATAAAAAAGAACTAACTTCTTGAAAATAAGGTAAAAGAAAAAGGCAGGGGATTAAACTCTCAGTAAACATCACAGAAGTTACTTGAGGACCACATTGGGAGCAAAACATATATGTGCACAAACTGTTAGGAAGGATTTTAGTGAGCACAATTAAACACCATGGTCAGAAAGCACAGCTAAACATCATGGTAAAAGGAGTCACTGGAAATTATATTCTATCCTTCGAAACAAAATAGAATTGTGTTCAAAAAAATGCCATAGGGAGAATCAAAAAATCTAGGAAGGTAAGAGTGATAATGCAACAAAGCATGCCAAAATGTTATTTTACTGAACAAGCAGTAAAAGACATGAAAGTCAACAACTAACCTTTCCTCAAAAACTGAAGTAGATGAAAGTCTTCAGGGATAGTGTGATTCAGACAGAAGATAATACAGGTCACGATTGATGGTGGTTTATTTACCACTTTTTCTTAAATATCCTGAACAAAAAGGTATATACCGGGTTTCCTTCAAAATCATAACTCTTCAATCAGGGTTTTGAGGTTTCAGTGATTAACAAGCAAATGCTGGCAGCCATACTCATTCCTTTTTACTCTTGTGTTTACATTGTCCTTACAATAAGAAGGCAAATTTCTTGAAAATATGTCCTCAAATGACTTTGATGCTGCTGCTGTGTATCTCTCAATTCACTTTTACATCCATTCCATAAAGTTCTTTTTTCAAGTGTTAGGTGAATGTCCCTGTTATTAATGTCTTCCTTCCATTATATGACTGCCTTATATGGACAGCTTAGATGTTAACCTAGTCACACCAGCCTTGATTCCCTCTGCCTTCATATGTCTTCAAGGGTAGCTAGCCATCTCTACTGGTTACCTAACAGCCATTCTCCTGCCTTCAGTCACCTATGAAATTTTCACCAGACTGCTTCTCAGTCATCCATATCATCTTTGGACTCCTTCTCAGGCTCACTCTGGCTCTTAGTGCTGAACTATGATTAATGTTTGGCAAATTTTTTTGCATAATATATAAACCATGACCTTTTCTCTTAAAATACAAAGGTAGAACTCATTCAAAGTCTCATTTGTCATCTGATTTTCTTGACAATTTCAATATTTCTCTTGGAATCTATTTAGGACCTTGCAACAAAGAATGTTTTCACACTCAGTTTTAGACATTTCATCCCTCTCTCTGTCCTTTTCCACTATCTTGCTGTTCTACACCGCACTCAAATAAACTGCTTATCTTTACTTTGGCTATCCTTCATCTATCCTATGGATGTCATCTCTAATTTACTATGATAAGCATGACATTGAGCTCTAATTATCCCAGCAAAGCAATATTCAGCCTATAGATAGGTTAGATTTTGAGGGTTTTGTTTGTGGAGGGTTTTGTTTGTTTGTTTTGCTTTGTTTTTCAAAATCTTCATGCTTTTGCTCTTATATTCTTGCATCTTTGAGAAACTCTATTGGGTTTATGGAGCAAGGTTTTGATAGCTGGAGTGGGAGGGCAGCAGGGGCAGTCCCTGTGTGGAGGTGGACACAATCAGTTCCAGCCAGCTCCAACAGCTCACCACAGGGCATGACTGAGTAAGGGATGACAAAATGCTGCCTGGCAACCAGGGCTGTGTGAGGGGAACTGTCAGAAACAACCCCGCAAACCCTGAGTGGAGAGCAGGGAGTGAGCAGGAGGAGCTCCAGTTTCTGGCAAGGATGCCCCTGCAGCCCCATCAGGGAGAGACCCTGGTGGGAAAGATGTTCTAGATATCCACCCTGCAGCCCATTAAGTACCCTACTTCATAGCAGGTGGACATGCCCTGAAGGGAGATGCAGACCATGGGGAAACCCCACATTGGAGCAGGGAAAAAGTGCACAGAGAAATGAGGGGCAGAGAGGACCTGCTAGGGACTGACTGCAGCCCCATTCAGCTACTGGAGGGGCAGAGGTAGAGGGGTTAAGGATGATGGAGAAAAACTGAGTCTGTGAAGAAAAGGGGCTTGGTTGAGGGAAGGTGGTTTAAGATTTGTCTTTGTTTCTTGTGGTCCAGCTCTACTCTTAACTGGCTAAATTGAATGAATTGTCCTCAATTTGTGTCTGTTATGCTTGATGGCAAGTGGTCAGTGATCTCTCTGCCTTTATCTTAAGCCAGGAAATTTTGCACCTTGTTTTCTCCCCTGTCCTGTCGAGGAGGGGCAGAGAGAGAGAGCAGCTACGTGGGATCAGGCAGTCAGAGGAAGTCAACCCATCACTGAAGTTCCATGTAAATATTTACAAACTTCCCTATCATCTCTTCTCTTAAACACTTTAACTTCATACACTACTTTGCTGTGTTTTTTTTTATAAATCCTGTGATAATCATTAGTTTGATGATGTGTGAAAGAATTGGTTATGTCAATTATTTAAGTTTTATGTATTACTGTGTAGTTTGTCTCTTTTGTGTGTAGTCTATACAGCTTAAAAATCCTTGGGGGCAGGGATAATTTTATTGTGTAATGTTATACAGCTAGCACCAGACTACAGTACTGATTCATGAATAGGGTCCCTTAAAGATACTTATGCAGATTAATATTTTAGGCAACTAAATGCAACTCCCTTTGTTTCCCCTTACTTTACATTACTTCTGCTTAACATGTTAACATTCTAAAGACGAATTTAAGGCTCTACTTTTTCATACATTTATATGTTCTACAGAAGTCCCATATTAAAATTGCCAGAATACTAGTCAGTTACCACTAAAGATTATTTCCAAACAGTGTAAAATAAAACAGGACGATGGAGTAGATGAAAACTGGAGGTTCTTTACAACCCAAATTATTGTAAGTTTCTAAGGACTAAAAATCTCTCAAATCCTTATGGACAGAGAATTGTATGTAGTTATGAGCAAGTCGTCAAAAAAATGTAATGACCTGGCAGAGCAGATCAGCAATCACACTGTAATTCCAAAAAAAATCCTTGTATTTGAGCATTCACATGTAAAAAATCATTCTGAAATCTCATGTTTGTGGACCCATTTGTTCTCCTCCAATAAAAACAGCAGAAACAAATTAATTAATCACAAAAAATATTACAGTGGTATGTAAAGAATACTTATTATGTATTCTCTGGCTATTCTTCAAATATTTTCCAAATATTTTCAAAATATATGCACGCACAAATGCACACACTTTCACACACACAGATTTTGGGGGAATAAATTAATTTCATCTTTTCCTTAATATTTAATACACAGTGTGCATTGTACCATTAACCTTGTGAAATTTTGACTAAAATAACTTTCTTTAATGTTACTTCAGATGTAAAGTTCTAATAGTTTTGTTGTGACCATTACTTTTTTTTTCCGGAGTCATCCTAGCTAAAGAGCTTACTAAGAATGATGTTCCTCAATCTGCAAATTTTAAAAGGAAGGAAGAAAAAGGAATTATGCACATAAACACAGCATTTTCACAGTAGAACATGTTACTTTCATCCAATCAGGAGGCAGAAAAAGTCCCATGTGATTTATGTTGCCACAGTGAGAATCAAATCATTCTGAACACAAATTCAATTAATTGCTTTTAAATGTTGTGTAGACCTACAAAAGACACTACAGTGTGTTCTGGAAACTGTGAAACAGTAAATAATAGTGCATTTAGCCTTTTTGATAGTTTTATATTTTGAACCCTAGATAGGACAGCTGTAGTCTACAGCAAACACCATTCATTTCTTCTTTGATTACTATAAATGGTGTTTAGTTGCAGTTTAGAGAAACCAAACTGGCAACTGCTGAAAAATTACAACTGCAGTGAGTTTCATTGTATTGAAGCATACAAGCATCACTGGTGACAAATCAGAGAGAAACGGCAAACTAGCCAAATGCTTGTAAACTTGCTAAGACAGACATACAGATTGTGCCAGTTCTTGCAGCAGTTCTACTAGTAATGAGTAACTTAATCTGAGAAATTAAATTCTCCCCTGTTACTGTACTGCATGTAGCTTACATGAAATGCATCATAATCATGAGTGGTCAAATTTGACTGAAAGGCTTTCTAGTCAAAACTTTAGAGAAGGAGAGGGAGGGAGAACACTGAAGTTTTAACTGTGATATCCTACCGTGAGTGTTTACTGCATACTGTGAAAGAAGACTAAGACTGTTTTTTGTGGAAACAAAAAGGTAATTTCTAGTCTCATACCTTTAGAAATGAGTAAGTATTTTCTTTAGCTTGCTCCTAACTCATAAATATTATTCAGCCCTTATCTCTCCAAACTGGATTAGTGGTACAGAGAGATACCTAGGATCAGATGTCTATAGTCATGACCCATACTGTTCATAGCAGCATCAAAGAGACAGAAGAAGGGTGTGTAGAATATCAAAATCCCTCTGTATCACTTTATCCTTGAAAACTAAGTAGCCTTCTCAAATCTTAGAAAAGGTGAAAACCACATAATTGCTAGATGACATATGAGCAGAATATCCTGGGCTCTTAGATGTTTTTCACTGTATTGCCTTAGAAAATTATGTCATTCAGCTACAAGTTTATACTACTTTTCATAATTATTTTCTTAAGCAGAAATTTTCCTGATTTGTGTAGTTAGAGTGGGTGATATTATCTTAAAATATCACTTCTGTTTTTCCAATAATTAAAACCTATAGATAATGACAGGCAAAAGCATTTAAAAATCTGAACCTATAGTTTATTTTACTTTCTATTCTGTGTACCTCTCTCTCTCTCTCTCTCTCTCTCTCTCTCTCACACACACACACACACACACACACACACACACACACACATACACACACACACACACATACACACACACACACACACATATGCAGGCACTTGGATACTCACACAGACAGGCACACATTTTGAAACCACATAGAAATGATACTTGCATATTTTTCTAGCCTGCAGGGAAAATTGTTATAGCTTTTATCATTGAGGGTATGAAAAATTCAACATTAAATCATTTTGAATTAATGGGAATTTTTCTCCTAGGGCAGAAATAATTCTGTGTGGTACCTCCCGGAAGCCAAATAAGATGATTTCAGCCTCTTGGGAGGAGATACAACAGCTTCACAGAAGAAGCCTATCGACTGACTTTCATTTAATTCCCAGTAGGTGCTTCATTTTCTCTTAAAGACTTCATCATTATTTTTCCTTTTTGTTCAGACCAAACATCTTTCTCTTCAACTGCAATAAAAAGGATCAAAACTCAAAGAGCTTACTTTTTCATAAAACATATGACATGCACTTTTTCTTTCTAGGACCAGACTTCTGAATCATCTGAATGATGAGCTAATACCAAGGAATGAAAGGGAAGAATTAAATGTATGTGAAAAAAAGTGAAAAAAATGGAAATGTTAAAATATAAATATATGGATAAGAAAAAATCAATTTACAACTTTGCTTATCTGTTGTGACACTTAACATTCCACGGATTAGAGTACCAACTGAAAAAGAAAATCAGATGTAAAATGAAAGCAGAATACTTACATCTTTATCTTTTCAGAATTCAAAGGAATGTAAAGTGCTTCATAGAAGATGCATTAACAACATCACGAAGGAAGCAGGAGAGGGAAGAGAAAAAAAATCCTTGAACTCTACCAGAGAGATGCAAGTAGGAGCTTGCAGGAAGAAGGGCAGAACATGGATCTCTCAAGTAGAGATACAGAAGGAATATACAGACTGAGGAACTCTAAAACCAAAATTCACTCTCTCTACTAGACTAAGTGCATTAATAAGGTTACCTAATTTCAGATAATCATATTACAAATTTAAATTTTGAAAATTGTTTACCCATAAAAGCCCCTTAGTCAGGAAGTTTCTGTATAAATATGTAGAGTCAGCTTACATGTCTTTCTAGATCAGCACCAAGTTGTAATACCAAATTTATATCCCATTCTGGATTTTTCAAGAAACAATGATAATACAGTATTTTTGGTTCTCTGGCATTATGAAAATAATAGCCTATAATAAAATTATCTTTGCATTCTCATTCTTTTTTCTTTCAGGTAGAAGACAAGAAAAATTAATACAGTTAAGCTGAAAAATAAGAATGCATATACTCTAGAACTGCTGCAAAAGTTCTCTGTGAAGAATGCCTGAGCTGAGCAAAATGCATCCAGATGGAATAAGGCACATGTAGGAATCAGCAACCAGTTCAGGCTCAAGAAAAGTTGCTGCTAGGTAATCTGAGCTAAATGGTTAATTATGATGTTTATGATATATATGGCTTGAGAGAGACTGGAACATTAATTCTCGTTGTAGTTTTAGGCACTTTTTGAGATTTTCTCCTCACTCACAGGCCATCTTTGTTTCTAAGGCCTAGTCAAACTATCTACAGAGAGCTAATAGCAAGCCATATAAAATTATATTGCAAACAGACATCGGGCTGTAGAGAGTTTGGTATGAAACAAACACACTGCAGATAATCTATTCATCTTATACTGACTTTTCAGAAAAAGAAGAACCAAAGAAAACAAAGAGAAAAAAAAAAAAAAAGAGGGGAAAAAAAGAGAAAATATAAACTACTGGTTTTGTAAAAGTTGCTGAAGGACTTGCCAAGTAAGAATATCCTGAGCTTCAAAATGTTTCTATAGTTTATCTTTAGCTCTGAAATCATTATCCCAGCTGCTACCAGTGATAATTGTATTTTGTTGTGCTTTTTGTATTTGGTCAAATTGAGCTGTTAACCAACTCTGAAAACACTGTGATTTGAAACATTTTCAACATTTTGATGTTAGGCAGCTTGACAGGGGATGGAGGATATTGTGACTCAGCTTTCTGCAACTTGATAGTCCATTTTCTAAATCAAGAATGCCAGCTTCCACAGTTTTATTCCCTTTAATAGATTCTAGCTTCAGTGAGAAGTGGATGAATACACACAAAATTGTAACACTCTTAGGCAGTATTTGTCACCAAATTTCAAGAGAGTTTGTGGCTAAAAGTGGAAGTATTTCCAATCTGTATTTCTTTCATGGCTGCAAATTTTGATTAAAGAAAGTGCAAACAATATTATTATTTCTTATGTTTTCATTTATTTGTCTATCCTTTGAAGTCAGAAGGAAATGAAAGCAGAAACATATTACCAATTCTTATTCAAAATTAAGAGTTGTCTCCCTTTTCAAAAAAAAACAAAGAAAAAGGTTTTTAGGAAAATGCATTCACTGATTCTATCCTGGGGAAGATGAAATTCTGGGGTTATATGTGCCATGATGCATGGGCTAAAATACTGGAGCTGAGCAAGGATAATCTGTTGGATTATGCCCTTCTACCAGGTAGTTAACTGAAGATCTACTTTTCCTCAAAGAGATGTTCAGCAAAATATCTGAGCAACTCATTCTGCTTATATTACCTAAGTTACTTGATTAATTGGAATAAATGATGGTCAGTTTTTCCTGTTAAATTATTGCCAGCTTCTAGCTCTTTGGGTAATACTTCATTTGTTTATAAGTGTCCAAAATGCAGTGACTAACACTTACACAGAAGATACATACTATTCTATAATGATAAACTACTGTCCTTTCCCTTTCTTTGATATATATTATTACAGCATGCAGGTTTAGCATGAGCCCTAAATAAGAAATTTCTTGTTTCTTTAATCCATTTTAACTTCGCTATTTTGAAAATCCTTTTTGTCACAATGCAGAAATCTTCATAAAATTCTTCTTCTGCTGAAAGTCTCAGTTCTATCCACAATAATTACTTAGAAATACATGAAAAAGCAGAAACCTTGTTGCCCCTATAAAAAGGAATGCAAAAGATCTTTCAAAAGAAACCAAACTATAAATGTGGTGTACTACTGAAGAAGAAAATTTTGTCTTCTGCTTTTTATTTCAGTGTCTTATTTGTCTACCTAAATCTGTTTCCAGGAAGGATAGAAAATGAACATAAGACATGGCCAATTTTTAAGTTTTAAACAACATACATGATAGTAATTGAATTAATCTGTGGCTTCTAATTCCTGAATATATACGTCTGTGTGTACATATGTATATATACATATGTACACACATGCACTCCTCTGCATATAGTCTTTCTTTTGCAAAGAAAGAAGTTTCTAAGTAAGATAGATAGACAGTCAAAATAATCACCACCTATATCCCAACTTGCATTTACAGTCATATATCCCTACTAGTCACCAGTAACAGGTTGATTTTATTAGCAGTCAAACACATTTGGGATATCTTCTTCTGCTATAAAAAAATGAATGTCTTCTGACTTCAATATCACAGAGCTGATAGATAAATAAGAGTATGGCTTGTTGTTTCACACATAAAATGCAAAAATTTCATTGGATACTGGGAGATACAAGCAATAATCACTCTACATGTGGTACATTTAAACCATAGTAGTACTGATTTAATACTGTTCTATATGCATCAAGGAAAATAAATTCTACTTAAACATTAATTACCGAAAAATAAATTCTTCGATATATAGGATAATAAATTGCCTTTTAAACAAAATCTCCATAAATGAATATAATTTGGACAAATTCCTTCTCCCTAGCTGAGCAGTGTATACAATAACCCATAAAATATATTTCTGAGAAATTAGTCCAAGAAAAAAGAAATTATTTTCCAATATCTCATCACACTGCGATCACTGAACTTACATTACAATGAAAACTATAAACATTGAGTTTAAAAAGAAATAAGTGGCGAAGTAACAGTCTCTATGTTAATCATATTGTTTTTTAACAATACATAAAACAAAGCAAACATACAAGAATATAATCTATTTCACAGTCAACATAAGAAAACAACTTTTGGATACAGAGTATAAATTAATCAATATTCTTGACAACAACCTGATCCATGATTCAATGGACTTTTTCTCTATATATTGCCGTTGTTATTTTGACTTCACTTTTGAATCATGTTAGTAAAAAGATATAGATAAGTAAGAAATAAAAAACTACAGAAGAGGTTCATTATTGAACACAATTTCTGAAAAATGTTCAAACTAAAAGATCATTCTATATCTGAATTGGGACACAGACTGACAGAAACATAAAATATTCATAGATTTGATGGTCCAAAATGTATTTATTTAATATCTCTTTAACACATATGCTTACTTCTTCTTATAAAATAAATGGTTTATAAATGTCTCTTCTTGTAAAACAAGTGTTCAAGGCCAGGTTGGGTGGACCTCTGAGCAACCTGGTCTAGTGGGTGCCATCCCTGCCCATGGCAGGGGGCACTGGAACCTGAGGATCTTTAATGGTCCTTCAAACCCAAACCATTCTATGATTCTATGGAAAAAAACCAGGGATGAATTCTTCCTGTTATCAAACTATTCAGGTTACAGCAGAGGTAATGACTGTGTATTGAGGGACTGCATACAGTTCTCCAATTGTGGAGCAGTGTAGCCTCAGTGAAGGTATAGCTGCTTTCCCAAATGTCGAGGCACTTGCTGAAGCTTAACTGTTCTCCCTCTGAAACACTTTCTACCTGTGCCAATCCCTTGCAATGAGTGGGGAGAAGGACAAACTGTGAAAAGGAGAGTCCAATACTCATGCGGGGAGAAGGACAAACTCTGTGAAAAGGAGAGTCCAATACTCATGATGATTCTCAGCTGGAGAGGTGCCACCAGAGCCAGTTTGTCTTAGTGGTCAAAAGCAGAAAATGAACTGCCTATTTTGTCTGTCCTACCACTAGTTGCAATTTTCCTGTTTATATCAGCATTTTATCTCTTAAAAATACATGTGGTTCTCTTTCAGAGCTTTCAGGTTTTCCTTCACTAAGTAAATGCGGTCAAGACTTTTTGTATTCTGGTAAATGAGACAGATCACCAGTCAGGAAAGGTGACATTGGCTGCCTTCTAATGTGCCTGACTGCAGTCATCAGGGCTGGCATTTTGTACCTCTCATTGGATAAGCTGCTGAAGTGGATAAGGCCTTAGTCACCCCGCAAAGAGCACTTCAGCATCAATATATGATTCAAAGTGTCTGTGTTTGACCTTTTGTTGTTAGCTGAAACAGTGTATGTCAGTTTTTTCTCAGGGTAGTTAACGTATACCCTGAATGCGTGGCAAAATTCTTGGTGTTTTATCAAGATTCTCAAACCTTCAAAAATATATTTCTTTGCTTTTATCTTTACTCCCTTTTTCAAATACAGTTGACTTCTACTTCAGCTGCCAGAAATGTTACCATATGTATATAAACATAGACATGCGCAAGGGCAGTGTAAATGCTGGTACTTTCTTTTATCTCACATTCCTCAGATACTTTTATCCCAGATGACTTGGTGCAGTCTGTTAAAATTCCAAACTCATCTATGCTTTGGGGTATATATGTGTTGTAAAAAAAGGAAAATGCTATGATGACACTTTTTTCCCTTAAACAAACAAACCAATCTCATTTTCTCACATGCCTTTTATAATGCCCTATAAAACTTTTGGAAGAAAAACAGAAATTCAAAGTACAAGGATCATATTCAGTTATATATTAGTACCCAAAACTATAGCTTTTAGTGTTTTGGTTTTTTGTTTGTTTGCGTTTTTTTGTTTGCTTGTTTTTGTTTTTATTCCTGTATGTCACTAAAATTAATAAAACCAGGTTTTTGATCAGGTAACTGAATGTTCAGGTTTATAGCTCGAGAGGTACTTTTTAAGCTAATGATTATTCTGCTAAGGTAACAAACACTAACATCTGGCTTTAGGATTCTTTTTTAGAGGATTTATCTCTGAATATTTGTTTTAGGAAAATGGGGCTTACTTGGATCATACACTCTTGGGCCTCTGGAATAAGTAGTCCATTTCTATGTTATGGCTGGGTACTGGGAGCAAAGCTCAGCCATCTTAGCAGATATTTCTCAAGACAATCTGTGACTATGAGAAAAAAATCCAACATTCAAGCTAAATAAAAGGAAATCAATTCAAAAATGTTTGCCTTAAAATGGGAAAATATATTTGCTGTCTAGTTTTGTGTATTCCTTAGAAAAGTGGGGAATTTGTCAATGGTTTTGAAAATACAGAAGAGAAAATAATAATTCCAGATCAATGTCCTCTGGGAAGGTGTGCAGTAGATCCAAATATGTAATAAATATAAAACTCTGGTTCTGAAATACAGTAGTGATCTGTGAAAAACTAATTACCTTTAGAGACCACCAGACTGTCCTGACCTTCAATGAATGTGGGTGGATAATAAGATGAGAAAAGTGTGTAGAAACACATCCTTAATTTTGAGCTTGGCTGTGTGGGAGATGCATTGAGAAGTTTAAAATCCTTGTCTCATATAATATTAAGAGCGTGTTATGTAAATACACATTTTGAGAACAATAAACATGATATAATCCTATAAAGTGTCAGGAGAAACTGTAAATTTACAGCTCCCACTGCTGTCCAGCAACAATTCCTAAAGCTTAAAAGGCATAGCTTAGTAAGCATCATCAGGAAAATATTCAAAATCACTGCTTAAAAAAAAGAGCTGAAAAAATTAAATCCATCTGACCACTTAAAATAAGAGAATCAGAAAGAAGAGTCTGATAAAGCTAAGGAGTTTATTTCACAGAACATTTTCATTGGGTTATTAATCAACAAGTTGGGTTATTTACCTACGAGTCAATTACAAATTTTGGGGTAGTCAAGCATTAAGAAACATAAATGAGAAGTGGATTCAAGGCAATCCTGTTTATGGATTAAGAATGTAACAAGTTCTATTTCCATGAACACAGTAGGAAGCTGCCAGCAAGGGCACCCATCTTTACTCACAATTAGCATAATTTTTTCCAATTAGTATGGAGCCACAGGTACGCTCAGCTAATTTCTCTGTTCTTATAATTTCATTCTTGACTTTGTGCTTATTTTCTATGCGTGGAGTTTTTTTTTTGTATCTACCAAAATGATCTGTGTCCTCCTAGACCTTGTTAAAAGAAGTGACTGGCAGGTCACCTACCCTATGTAAACTCACTCATTCTTGAGCAGTGTGATATATTGCCTAGGTTGGGGAGTAATATGCATCTTTGTCCCTTTTGCAGGTCTCTTCCATTTCAACTGGACAAGACCTTAAAAGTAATAGCAATACCTACCACTTCAAGAAGATAAAAAAAGTATTTTATTGAGGGAAATTTTGTAAGCCTATCGTTGCTATTTGAAATACTTCCTGAATTCCATTGAAAGGACAGAACACAGCTGAACTCCGGGAATGTGTTTCTTCATCCAGCACTTGAAGCATCCAACTGTTCTGACCTGAATAAATTCAGATTTAAAAATAAATAACATTTGGTGGTTTTGAAGACCACCACACAAGAGAATAAAAAGATGTCTGCATACTTCCTATTGCCTTAGATGGATACCTAAGCTTCAGACCACTCAAATTCTGCATGTTCTGATGTTGCAAAATACTTAAACCACATCTTTTGTTTATTTGAAGAAATATGCACCGGTGCTTATAAAAGGACAGTATAGTGCAACTAGCTCAGACTTTGTAAACCACAATCTGTGACAGATGCACTCAAGATCTTAACCCAGCTAGTAATAGTTTGGTATGGGCCCCAGGGGAGATAAATGCCTAAGACATCTCCATGCTGAGATCTTCTCCAGGAAACCCACAAAGGAACAGAGTGACCAATCAGTCTTGATGAATATGAGCTTGCAACACCAATTGTGTGTTTAACATGAGTAGATAGTTGGTAAAAGCAGTCTGATGTATACTTTTCCCACTGTATGCAATTTGACTACAAGGTAACCACTTTATTCCATAAATATGACAGCCTAAATGAGCCTTCTTTGAGCTCTTCCTTCTAGGCAATCTGACTGCATGGCAATGATCTCCCCCTGAGATGGAACACCTCTCAAAATTTGAGTTTCCTTTCCTGAGACTAAGGGATCCTTCCTTGCCCAAGACAAAGTAACCCCTTAACCAAAACAGATCCTTGGTAAGTGACTGATAGCATGCAGAATTAATACTAATGAAATCTATGTAATTAATTTTATTAGGCATAAAACTGTTGTCCAAGTCCAAGGCTAAGACTGGACCTAGTTGCACCTAAACTCTATCTGGAGTTTAGAAAGCAAGGAGTTCTGCTTCTGAACTCATCGGGAGGATCTCCCTTGCCCTTTATGTCTTTGGCCTCTGTAAATCATTTTGGCTTGATTCTAGCTCAATTTTCATTGGTATGTTTCTTCCATGTAGTAAGTAATAGAATGAATCTTATCATCTAACTTTGTTAAGTCACACTTTTACAATTTTGTGTGTAGTCATCTGAAGCTGGAATCTATTATGGTATGGTAGCACTGTAACATATGCAGAAAATTAACTTCCAAGTATATAAATCATCTGCATTCAAATCAATAACTGGTTATGAATTTGGTACACTACTGTAAATTTCCCATACACTTACTGGATAAATGACTACCATTTCAATGGTAATCAATCATCTTTGTAATTTTGGTTATGATTTTCATTTGCATTAATTCCAGGACTTTAAAACAGACCAGACATTAAATAAATCAAAGGTGTAGGAAATGTTTCTAAATCATGAGGAAGAAATTTGAAAAAAGATTTCACAATAAAATTATTATTATTAACTTTTAGCATGGTGGGGACATGGAGTATTTGCCATCTAGAAATACAGAGAGAAGATTACCATCTTACAAATGGAGGAAGCAATTTTTCTGTTTTCATACACTTAGATGTACAGTGACACATAGCTAGGACTCTTCAACTTAATAATAATTACACTAATTATACAATCTATCTTACTATTAATTATAATAATAAGTCATGAGAGCAGACATTTTATACTTCCCTCCTTTCAGCTTAATTGATAACCCCTTCATGCCTTCATGGTAAGTAACACCAGATAATTGATCTGTGCTGCTTACCTCACCCCTTTAATCAGGAAATGTATAGACTCTTCTGAGTTAAGCTAAAAACATTTTATTTAATACTTTTTAGACACACACCTTCAATCATACCTTTTAATGTGTCCTGAACCTAGTCCAGTTTCAATTTGAGTGGACTCGTTTAGAAACTGCATACAGCACCCAAAGAGGGAGGTGGATCATGGATTTGTACAATAATATGCCACTCTTCTTAGTTATAAGAGGACTAGACTTTTAGTATCTCTTCCATAGATAAGGGGTTTTTTTGTAATTCTTTTAAAATATTTAGTAACATGCTAAAAATTCTATTAACATTATACTAAATTATAAGTGCAGTTTTAGGCAGTGAAAGCCACACATATCAAGCAAATCAGATTTTGTACTGAAGAATTTTATATTTTAACAAATAAACATATTTAAACCATTCAGAAATTACAGGGGAAATACAGAAGATTGGAAATATAGGATTCTTCAATGGTCCTAATCAGTATAGACTTTTGAGCACATTGCTAATTGATTTGACAACATAATTATTCAATAACTGATAATATAGCATACTAGGTGCATTGATTCAGTGTCAGCAGAGATCTAGATGAAAGGGAAAGTATTTTAAACTTATGTTTTGATGCAAAAAGTGTTATAATTTTTTTCCCCTGAGGTTTCAAGTATAAGCAGTTTTACGTGCCATTGAAGAGAAGAATCTTTGTTTCATAAGCTTTTGAGAAAACAGAAGAATAATTTTTGCAGAGATTCGTGTTTAAAATTTTTTAAGGTAGAGCTAACGGCACAAAGATGGTTGGTATGTAAACTAAAAACTATAGGTGTGTGTGCAGCTAGTACATAGAAACTTGTTATAAGCCTGTACAATTAAATGCTATTTGTGCAGACAGAGTGAATACAGAGTTTGAAGAAACTGAGTCAAAATTGTCATTCTCCTATATTTCCTTGTCAAAAGTTGTGAGGGTAAGGCAAAAGAGCTTAAAATAAAGGGATCTTGACCATGAATGAAATATTTTAAAGGGGTTCTTAGGCTGATGAAGAGGATTAATCTAAAATTTCAGAGGCTTGTACAAATTTTTCTATGATTCTGTGAAAAGATTCACTAACTGATTTTTGCTTTATGTAGCACCAGTCTAAAACCAGTAAAAGTTAAGTCAACCCTATGTAATAACTGGACAATCACTGTTCTTAATCTGGTTAAAGTAGGCAAGCAGGTATACCACTTGGCCATAATATATATGGATGAATTTTTTTCTGAAGGATTTTTTCAACATATTTCCAAGGAAAATTTTAGTAACAAGCAGTTAGCCATAAAGAACTGTGTCAGTTTTTTATTCCTTGCCTTAATCTCAAAAACTAAGAGAAAAACATTGACATGCAATTACTTTTTCATCAAAACCACAAAAACATCTTGGAAAAATATGTTACCATTAAATTTCCTACACAGAAGGATAAGGAACTGTATGAACTATAGTTCTTATTCATGATTTTTGTGCCTCTTTAACCAGCAGTGTTTCTGGCTGCCCAGCACAATTGATCCCTCATTATCAGTATGAATATAGAATAAAGAAAACAAGGTTTTCTACTTCATATATTTGTTGGCAGCATTAAACATTTACATACATGGAATATTAGCACAGGGGATACAAAGTCATTATATACTAATGCTTTGCAAAGTGAAAAGACAACAGCCTCAGCATCACTCTGCACTGCATTTTAAATGGCACATTTCAGGCGATTTATGCTAATTTTCATCATTTACAGAACATAATGATACAAATCAGTTAGATTTCATCACAACAGCCTCAAAGTGTTTAGAACTATGGAGAACATGATAATGGTCTCATTAACTGTAAGTTGAGAATTGAATTTCCATTTGTAGGCAAAATTGTTATTGCTCTACTCATGATCCACAACACTTTTCATGTTTCAAAAGTTATAACAGCCACTGGTCAGCTTCATTTCTTTCTCTTAGTGGCCTCATTGAGTCCACCCAAAGCAATAAAGAAAGATCAATTGATACTGATCTTACCTGAAGTTACCTTACTGTGCTCTTTATGGCTGGTATTAACTTGACAAAGAACAGCAATATCCAACTTTACTTCATATGCTTAGGAGCCTTAAGTATATACAGAGTTCACAGCTTAAGCCATTGATATATTGAAAGAAGGTGGCAATAGCACAGCAAATGTTTGCCTTTCAATCTGACATTACAGTGAGAAGGATAATAAACACTGTGTTCATAAGAATAAGTATAGCTAAAGCAAGCAAAAAGCCATCATTTCAGAGTACATGAATGCTGGGAGGTATTAGGAGAAAAAGGTCAACTGACTGTCCAAAGCCTATCAAAAAGGTTAGTTACATCAAACAGTACAGCTAAGATATGTCCTGGATCAACAGCAGAAATATTTAGGGTTTTATTCCTCCTTCTCATCCTCAAAAATGTTTCTTGGTACTTTTGGCTAGAAAATTGAAAAGAACAACGATGAGTTGAATAGAACCAAATTTGTTCTAGGTTATGCTTAAGCATATTAGTCTCATCCCATCATACCGACAAGGTGCTGTACAGTAACTAATCCATAACTGCAGATATATCTCAATTATGCAATTTCCTAAACTTTTGTTTGCTAAGGGAAACTATTTACATAATGACTGCACACATCATAGTCAGCAACTATAAGGCTATTTAACAAAGCTTTATCTTCTGAATCATTATTATCATAGGACTACAGGCATTTCTGCTGTGGACACTATAAACTTAAAAGTGTAGCTTAAAGTACATTAAACACTGATATACTATGATCAGTCATTATAAATATAGATAGTTTTCTCTATGTCTGCCTACTGTTTTACCAAAACTGCATTAACTGGGTCATGAGCAGTGTAAATGACTATGAATAATGTATGAATAATGACGTAAAAAACAATGTTTGCTTATCTTGTTACTAGCCCAAAAGGCTCCACAGAGGTACAAGAAAAGATGTAAAGTGTATTATCCCCATAACTCTTAGAACATGCTTCCTTTCTCTTGGTTCCTTTTCATTAATTCACTTTTACACAAACAGAAACCCATATTGGACTTCTGTTTGCCATATACACTTCTGGTATCTCCTCCCATGATCTTAAAGATATCTGTATCAACCCTCTAGCATGACTTCACTGTGGTTGCTTTCAACACTAAGATGCACTTTTTATTTTCAAATAGTTTCCTAGCTTTTAACTTGTCTAGTATGCTGTGTCTATCCACTGACTCTACAGTTCATTTTCATTTCTACGAAATTGCTCAGCAGTACATCAGACCTATAGAGATGTTCATGGTCCATATAGCTGAAAATTATAGCAGACTGACAATACCTGTTTCTACCTTCTGTATCTTAGTTATTAGATTATTTTTCTTTGCTTTGTAGAAATGAAGATCTGCTTACCTGTGACAACAGAGACATATTCAAGATTGCTTGTCATTCATTAACTGTACAAACACATTCCAGGGTCGATATTCAAGATTGTTTGTCATTTATTAACTGTACAAACACATTCCAGGGTCATCCTTTTAACACCTCAGAGAAAGAAACAGAAATACTAAGTCAATTTTAACAATGGTATCATGAATGTAAAAAATATTTGTCTTAATAAGGTCACAAATGAAATAAATTATGCAAAAAAGATAACATACTAGGATGACAGATTCTATTAGTAAATATTTATATCTGAGAACCTTCCATTTGAGAATTTTCAAGTCAATTTGCTATGATTTCTTTGCAAATATTTAGTTAAATCCTTCCAGCAGACTGTTTATGTACCAGAATTTCTTGACTGGCTTTATTTAGCATACTAGGTGTTATTTTAGGCTATTACCAATCTAGAAAAATTGCTGTTGTAACTTTTTTTCTCCTAGTTCACAATGAATTTTGTGTCACTTTTGATTTACCAAATTCAAATATATCAATTTGAAAGACAGGAACAGCATTGAAATAGCACTTAAACAATTTGAAAGACAGGAACAGGAACAGCATTGAAATAGCACTTAAAACATATTTTAATAGGAAATAAAGCAAAATAAGGATTGAATTTCAAAAGGCAAGTGCTATACAATGGTTTAGTACATTATGACTTACAATTTTGTAGACACCACAGTATTTGCTTGCATTGTTTTTGGTTTTTGGTTTTTTAAAAAATCTTCTGCAGGATCTAAACACTGAGATAAGAAAACCCTGAAAACCCTGAAATCTAAACACTGAATCTGTACAAAAAGCTGACTCACAAAGTAACCATTGAAGAATCAGAACTGACATTACAAAAACAGTTTTCCTACTGCATAATAACTTGTAGAAACTAACAAATTCACAATTTTTTGCTTTATTCGCATGGATGGAGAAATAATACATCAGAAAATGAAGGCTGAATGAGTAGTGATCAGAAATATTATATTTGGCATGTTTAAAATTTTAATCTTCACATTGAAATTTAAAATGGATTAAATCGTAGTTGCAATAATACAAAAAGGACAAAATGTGTTTTATTACTTTTGTGAAACCTGT
Source organism: Acanthisitta chloris (assembly GCF_000695815.1). NCBI lineage: Eukaryota > Metazoa > Chordata > Aves > Passeriformes > Acanthisittidae > Acanthisitta > Acanthisitta chloris. The sequence goes on from NW_008649885.1 coordinate 24,671, forward strand.
TTTTGTTGTAAATGAGTAAGAATCATGTTAAGAGAAGCAAACTGGTAATCAAAGACTTAGGTGAACAAACAGGAATAAGTTTTGGAGAGAGAGAGTTTGGTTGTTATGGTCATCTGCTTTTGGATACAAGTTGCTACCAACTGAATAATTTGAGGGTAATAAATTAAATTCTTCATACATTTTCCATTTAAGCTAAAAACCTAAAAACTTGCACTCAAATGCCAAAATCTTATCTTCAGTCTTATAGCCTGATGCCTTTCTTTCACACCTAACCAGATGGAAAAATAAAGTGGAGCACAAATAACTGCAAACAGGTCTCTCTTTAGAAAGACTAGTATCACTTTTATGCAGTCTAGACATTATGAAGTGCAAAGAGCTTCCAGGGCAAAGCACTAATCTGTGGGAGGAAGAAAATGGAAATATTTTCTTACATCTTTTCTTGTTCTTTCCGTTTGCACTGCAGCTAATTTTAAGCAATGTGCTAGCATGCTAGAAGTTGGAAACTCATGATGGCAAAAATTTCTGACAGAGGTCACTCAGTAAGATTGGAAGCAGAAGCAACTATGACTTCCAGTCACAAAACTCAAAAAATGTTTTCCAAATTTTTATACCTTTCTTCTGTGAAATAATTTTGCAAATTATTTAATTCAACCTATATCCTTTTCAAGTTTTGATTTGAGCCAGGCATCATTGCCTGTTGCAATCAAGGTCTTCTTAACAGTCTCAAAATTATGCCTTAAACATTCCCTTGATCTCTGTCTAATGGAACAAGTTGGCATATTACGACCTGAAATAGTAGTTACTAGAAAGGTCATGAAAAAAAAACCCATTAATTTCCAGGCCAGTAGAAAAAAACAGCAGCAGCAAACACACTTTCTAATTTGTCCATTAATCATTGCCAAAATTTTCAATTCTTTTCTTTAGTGGATATCTGGTGTTAGTGTTGAAGTCTTACTTCTAGTGTCATCTAATAATATGAATAATAATGTGATCTAGAATTTGTTCCTTAGAGCATGACCCATGTGTCTGCTTAAGTAAATTTCTAAGTTTCTTGCAAACTGACTCATTTAGTGGCTTGTATTAATTGTTACAGGTGTGGGTGCAAAATGATTAAGCAACCCAAAAGGTGGATTTCCTTAAACTGGGTTTTGGGAATCAACATCAGCTACAATAACAAAGATTTAGGCTTTTCTGTCTTCTGAAACATCAGATCTCGTGAATTGAATGGGACATGTTTGGGACTGTGAAACTGAACTTTGGGAGAGGGCCCTTTTTCTGTGGCAATGAAGGATAGAAAAGGAAGGACAGAGAGGAGTTGGAGGAAGCATGATGGCTGATGTAAAAGAGTGCTATAAAAATGCTCCTCCTTGAAAAAGACTTCCTTTGTAACTCAAAAATTCAAAAATGTCCTCTGTGTTGCAATAATGAAATATTAAAAATTCATGGAAAACACACCTAAATAAATGTTACGTTTTAGGCGAGAAAGGCCACACCATCTGCTACTATGTGCAAATAACACCATTATTAGATTATAAACAATGTATTGGCACACAAGATGTGGCTGCCTTCAGATTATTAGGTTAAGAGGCCTACAGAAAGACTATAAATAAGAAAAAAGAATCACTTTCACTACTTAAAGTACAATCAGAAAACAAACTTTTTGAGATGTGAATGAGAATGAGACAGGACCATGTCATAGAAAGTCATAAGCAGCAAGGGATTGAAATATTTAGTTATGCTTTAAGCACAACACGTATGGATTGCAAAACTGTGAAACTGGTGACTGCAGTCTTCAGTGCATCAGTCAGAGCCCCTTGAGATACCTATTATGAGTCAGATATAAATGATGGATGTAGTAAATAATTGTCTCTGGAACCACTCTGTCACAGTTTCTCCTAAGAACAGTCCATCTTTGGATGTGGTTTTGTAAGATACAGCAAGGAGATTAATCCTAATTGATGCAGCAGGCTTAAAGGATTTAAATGCAAATGGATTAAATACAAATAAATCTACTAATCTAAAAATCAGGAAAAAAACATGTACAAAGTAAAAGTATATATAATTTGAGAAAAGTCAGTTTATTTTCTGTCACCAGGAGATAAAAAAAAAAACATTAAAAAATATACTAGAGGAGTAGCAATACTGTGTTTTTAGGAAAAAAGTCTTATCTTGGTTCTGGGCAAGGTTATGTAAGAGATCATCCTGAATGCCATTATATGGCACATGCAAGACAACTAGGGGATCAGACCCAGCCAACATGGGTTTATGAAAGGAAGGTCCTGCTTGACCAACCTGATCTTCTGTGAACAAGTGACCTGCTTAGTAGATGAGAGAAAGGCTGCAGATGTAGACTATCTAGACTTCAGTAAAGCATTTGACACCATCTCCCCCAGCATCCTCCTGGCTGCTTGTGGCTTGGATGGGTGACTCTTTGATGGTTAAAATACTGGCTGGATGTCCAGGCTCAGAGTTAAATCTAGCTGGTGGCTGATTGCTCGCAATGCTTCCCAGGGCCCAGTTTTGTGGCTGGTCCTGTTTAACATCTTTATTGATCATCTGGACTTGGGGACTGAGTGCACCCTCAGTAAATACACAGACAAGAGCAAGTTGTGGGAGGGTTGATCTGTTTGAGGATAGGAAGGCTCTACAGAGAGACCTTGACAAACTTGATCAATGGGCTAAGGACAGTAGGGTGAAGTTCCACAAGATGACATGCTGGGTCCTGCACTTGGGTTGCAACAACCCCCTGAAGTACTACAGTCTGAGGGAGGAGTAGCTTAAGAGCTGTTCAGCAGTAAGGGACTTGGGGATGCTGGTTGACAGCTAGCTGAATATATGCCGGTGGTGTGCCCAGGTGACCAAGACAGCCAACAGCATCTTGACCTGTATCAAGGAATTGTGTTACCCCCTATACTTGACCTTGGTGAGGTTGCACCTTCTGTACTGTGTTCAGTTTTGAACCCCTTCCATCAAAAAGGACACTGAGGTGCTGGAACTGGTCCAGAGAAGGACCAGAAGGCTCATGAAGGGTCTAGAAAACATGCCTTATGAGGAATGGTTGAGGGACCTGGGTTTAGTCTAGAGAAGAGGTGGCTCAGGGGTAACCTCATCACTCTCTACAGCTACCTGAAAGGAGGTTGTAATGAGGTGGGTGCTGAGTGCTGGTTGCTTCTGCCATGCCTAGAGTGAGAGGACAAGGGTACAAGAGGAAACATGAGATTAGATATTAGAAAAAAACTTTTCACTGTTAGTGGGATCAGGTCATCCCAGTAACTGCTGGAGTCACCATCCCTGGAGGTGTTCAAGAGTCTTCTAGATCTGGCACTGGGTGATATGGTTTAGCGGTTTAGGGGTTCCAGTGATAGCACTAGGTGGATGTGGGGACTGCATGATCTTAAAGGTCTCTTCCAACCCTGATGATCCTATGATTCTATGATTCTATGATTCTGAGCCTGTGTGTGTCTAGTAACAGAAAATATTAGTACTGGTTCATTTGTATGTAAATGTGTGTATGAGAGAACTCATTACTGAGTTATTCTAAGCCACATCAAATATGGCACAGCTAAGAACTCAGGCATTTAGTTTCTGAGGCAGAGAGGATTGCCAGATGCTCTCTGACCCTTGTGCATGTTTTAAATACTTAGATGATATGACATATTAATTTCTGTCTAATACTGTATAATGTGTCATTCAAACAGAGCTAGTCCTTCTCATGAAATATGTCTGGAGTCAGAAATAATGTTTTGCTTACATTGTACTGCTGTACCTGCTAGACAGCTGTGCACCATCTCTCAGGTTAATGCTACATATTGTTTTTCTAGTGCAACTCTGCATAAAGTAGGCCAGCTTCAAAGCTCCCAAACTTCCTGGTTTTAATAAAGCGCAGATGTTAACACAAAACTTGTCATTTGAACACTCATATGAAGATGGACTGGCATTTTGAGGGGGATCATAGGGAATTACCAAAGAAATCATCATAGTGTATTCAGGTATTCCTGAAACCATGAACATTCAGCATGTCCCTTTTGAAGCCATTTTGTACCAACTAGTGTGACTTGCCCTGATCTCATCAGCTATACTTTGAGAGCGTGAAATATATGCATCATTTGAAATTATTAACATAAATCAGTCTGAGAAAAAACTGCTAGACTGGGAAACTTGCAGAACTACAATTTAGGCAAGACATCGTGTATTTGAAATGAATATGACACAAATTTTCAGTCAGAGGATCATGATATGTCATTATATAGAGAGAGATTGAACAAATTTCTACTCCTACCAAAAATTTATAATTAGAACCTCAATGTGATATACACATTTAACATCAGGCACAAGAAATTCCACAGAAGATACAATGAGCTGCAGAGTAGTTTATGGTGTATTGTTGTTGATACATGGACCCAAGCATTTTATTAGGAGAGAAGAGATCATTATTTTGCCATTGTGTATATCCACGTCTCTCTCTGTCTTTAAGACCTTGTATCAGTCTTGTTTTTTCTACTTGGGAAGTAGATAATACTGGAAATTGTTCAGAGAAGGGTGTCAAGGATGACCAAAGTCTAGAATGTGTTCCATATCAACACTTCTTCTATATGTATGTGTTGAGTGTTCATTTGCTTGTTTGCTTCTAAATCTTGAAAGAGAGAAAAATAAGAGTGGAAAGAGGAAGAGGAGAGAGACTTGTAAAATCATGAGCAAAATAGGAAAAACAATTAGGAAATATGTTTCACTCTCCTTCAGTACAGGTACTGACAACATCAGTTAAAGCTAGGAAGTGAGAGATTCAAAACAATCAGATGAAGGTACGTTTCCTGGCACATTATAATTAAGTTGAGGAATTCTTTGCTGCAAGATGCTACAAGTTCATTGGTCAATTAGATAAATTCATAAAAAACCATAGAATCAACTGGGTTGGAAATGAATTTATCAGACTTCTAGATTTGGCCACAAAATAATGGGCAAGGCAAATTTCTTGCTTTCATACAGTATATGTGTTCTTATACCCTTACTTCCTTCTTTACAGGTGATGAAAGTCTCCTGACTGCCTTCAAGAAGAAAAGCAGCTGAAGAGAGAAAATAGAAGGCAGTTTTCTTTTACACTATGTGGTTGAGTCTGCTGTTCTTTCGTACTGCTGATACTTAGAAATCCAGGTGTGTCTTCATTTCCAAGATTTATGGAGAACAGATAACATCACTCTTAAGAATTTACAAGATTTATTTTTTTAAGTTGGATTGCAGTGAAATCCAATTATCTCACTGTTATAGATTATATACCTTTCTTGCATTCAAGGTATTTGCAAAAGAGTTTATTTTTATACTGGACAATTTCCATATTGTTGATTTACTGTGCTCAATAGTGTGTATAATTCCCATTTCTTCTGAAACTTTCAGCTTTTATCTTGTGCCTTCAGTGTGTTTATGGCATTTTCAATTAATTTTATATATGGATATAGATACTGCATGTCAAGATTAACAGGTCCATTTTGTTAGACTGTTTCTTACAGAATAAGAAACATTTTTGCACATGATGCCATAAAAATAAATATTCCACATTTATATATTCTTGCTATACCTTGCTTTAAAACATTAAATGGAATAGCTGAAGGCTGTTTTACCTTTACGAATGCCTAGATAATGATGTTTTTCTATCAACTTCAAAAGAAAATAGGAACATCACTATTATGAGTTATACCATCATTCTTATACAAATCAGGTTTGTTTATGGCACTACACATAAAACTCTAGAACCATTTAGATTGGAAAAGATCATTAAGATCATCATAGAATCAATGAATTGTTAAGTTTGGAAAAAGGAGAATCATAGAATCATTTTAGATTGGCAAAGACCTTTGAGGTCATCAAGTCCATCACTAAACCATACCCCTAAGCACCACATATAAATGTCTTTTAAATACCTCCAGTGATGATGACTCCATCACTTCCCTGGGCAGCCTTGCCAATGTCTAACCATGTGTGACCACCTCCTCACCCCACCCCCATCCCCCCCACCTAGTATCTAATTTAACTTCCCCTGGTGCAATCAAGACTATTTCCTCTAGTCTTGTTTCTTGTTATCTGGGAGAAGAGACCAACACCCACTACTACAGCCTCCTTTCAGGTAGTTGTAGAGAGCAATAGGGTTTCCCCTGAGCCTTCTTCTCTCCAGGCTAAACAATCTCAACTCCCTCAGCTGCTCCTAATAGGACTTGTTCTCTAGATCCTTCATCAGTTCTATTGCCCATACACATACAAAAGTATTTCATTGAACTAAAAGAAAAAAAACCCAATTGCTAAGAGCATTTTATCCCAGGGGATGCTAGTTGATTTCAGTGGTAGTCCAAATGTGTCATTCACACTGTCATAGTAGATTTCAAATTCTTACAGAGCAGAGATATTCATAAAACATACTTGAGCATTCCTATTCAAATATACAAAGCTGTGAAGATTTTCAAGACTTAACCTTTTCCTCCACTTATAAATTAATTGCAGATAGACTTTCTTTGTCTTTGCAATTTTAAGGGCATTTTACAGCAAACTTTAAACATTGGCTCATTTTTCAGCTATACGTTGTTACTTTCTATTTTAAATTGCTATTAACTCTTTGCTATTCCATTGATCACATTAATTTAATCAAAAATTGTGCTTTAAAGGAATTCTCATTGTCATAATTTTTAATATATTGTGTAGAAAAGGCTTCCTAAAAATATTTCTAAAACCAGTGAAAACACCATGAATTAGCAAGTAATCAATTTTTCTCCCTACAAATGCACTTGTACACTAAAGATGAGTTAGTCAAACATTTATAAACTCAGATATTAAAAAGTTAATAGGTATCAGTAAAACATATTGACTTGTTTTTTTCCCCACTGAACTATCTATGAATCTATTGTATACTTTTTTTTCCCCTTTGTCTTGGTATTTAACCTACTTTTTCTGGTTTGCAACATAGCTACTGCAAAACACATTTTTTAAGCAATTTTTGGTCAATAAAGCAAATCTTTTGCTAAGAGTATTGCTATTTTTTCTCATACATCTGAATCTTGCCTTGAGAAAATAAAAAACAAAGCCAGCCCTGCAACGCTACATTGATGGGGATAAAACCCCACTTTTTGTTGTGTATTCCCACATTCATAAGTTCAATTGTTCCTTCTAGCCTTCTAGTTCCTTCCTTTTCCTTTTACTGTAACTGCAACTGCTAATGAAAAAAAAAAGCAATGCAATAAATAGAAAAAAGGTCATGTTAGACAATTCAATATTGCTTTCCATGAAACACATACCATGAAAAATGACAAGAAGGAATAGGATTTTCTGAATTAATACCCTATATGAGCAGATCTTTCTGAAAGTTTCATAGAAATTAAATGCTCCACAGAAAGCTAGCATCATATAACTCACAGGGTAAACCAAACAGAGGTATCTGAGCAGCATCAATAATGTTATTTTGAAGCTTCACCAAAATTTCATATTTGCTGCTCAGGGATATGGTATTTCAAAATAAATAAATTCACAGGGTCATTAAATGTAAGAACAACAAATTATGTAACAGAGACAATACAGGGTTCTTTTCTGGGTGTAGCTTCTAGCAGATGGGGGGTCTGGCTACCACTCACAATGGGTCAAATATCTGGTGGGCTATAGTGAAAGGAGGTTTAATGAGAAACTGGGGAAACTTCATTCTCTTTTGGCTGCATCCAGCTGAGTTAGCTTCTCTGAAATGAATAAAAAGGGAACTTTTTTGATTTGGTAAGAAAAGGAAGTTTGGAAGCATTCAAAACAAGAATTTCTTGTGAGTTCAAGATTACCCTAGAGTTATGTCAAGTGACATCTTTAGTGTTATTCCCCAAGTAACAAGGTGTAAGACAGAGGTGTCCATTGCTTCATTAGATCCACCATACTGAATATCCAGTTTTACTGTCAATAAATTGTTTGCCTAAAACCAAAATGTTTGGCAATACTACTTCAGTTTAGAATATGAATGTCACAGATTTTTCAGGAGTTCTGTATCTATTGCAAGTACATGAGCAGAAACAGAACTGTTTCATACAATCACTGAATTGTTTAGGGTGTAAGACCTTTAAGATGCTGAAGACAAAGGAGAACTGCTTGAACTGAAAGTTTAGAGAGGAAAAATGTTGCTTTCACCGGTTCCACACTTCAATATTGAAGGAAAATATTTTCAAACTGTATATTTATATATCATTCATATCATCCCTAATGTACTGGTGGGCCAGGTGATGTATAAGGATGGAAACAGTACAAATTCATGCAGGATTTGTATTCAGCAGCAAAATTGAAAATATTCAGAACCAAAGTACAGATTCTTATTTGTAAATTTCTGTATTTCAATAAAGGAAGAAAAAAATCTCTAGTATCATACAAAGACTGTGAAAGCTGGTTTTGTCTCAGCTGAACTTTTCCCCATTATTACTTAATGCACTTGCATACCTGATCAGCAATGAGGGCTGTAGTTTCTGCTATTTACAGTACAGTTATAAGAGTAGTATAGTAACAGTGTTCTTCTGGTGGAGAAAACGAAGTCTTTTTCCTTTGCTATATAAGATTTTAAGAATATTAATCACACCTATTTACATTAGCAGCTGTGCTACCACACATGGACCAGCTGCTGTATTTTCCTGAAAAAACCTATCGCTTTATAGGAGAGACACTAGTGGTACCAGGGAAATTGTGCATACAGGTCTGGAGGTTTGTGGGCTGATTGTTTTGTGTGCACTAAAAAAGAGAAAACCACTAGACCTGACTCATGAGTCCTTTATTACAGAACATGCGAACAGTCACAACATGACTGCATAAGCCTTTGTTTTAAACAGAAAACTGTGCAAAATTCAAAATAAAACCAGGAATGACAACGAAACAGGTTTAAAGATATGTCTTGAAAAATAACAGAAGTGAAAACAGAGCTCCAGAAGAACAGCATTTTTCTGAGGTTTTGGCTTTAAAAGTGATCCATGTAAGAAATGCTGAATAGAATCTCTTTTATTCCACATCCAGGTGGAAACAAGTCCCCTGAAATTTGGGGAATAAGGAAGCAGTAGGAGGGAAGCTCTTGTAGACTCTAGCTATTCAAAAATAGCCACTAACCTGGTACATAAAAGAAGTACAAAGATGACTGTAGAAGCTGAGAGCTCAGAAAAACTTTTTATTCCAGCTTTGGTGTGTTAGAAACATCCTCCTTAGTTCTGCATTACAATGAACTCTTAAGGAGGGCCTCTCACATACTGAGTGACAGTAAATTTATGTTACATAAAGAACTGGAACCCAGGATAAACCACATAATGTCCTTTAAATCTCCTCAACTCACTGGAAATGTCTTTTTGAGCAGGTGACATTAAATAATTGTCTTAAGTGCTGAATCCTCACAATCTTAAACAAAAATCAATTGAAGCTCAGTATCTTAAGGAAGTGAAATACTTTCCCTTCATGAGTGACAGTTCAGAAGTGCTTGCAGATTGACAACGCAGATCATTGCTGGTGTGGGATTTATTTTATTTTTTCGGTTTTTCAGGTGAATCATTCATCTCAGCTTGCTCGTTCTTCATCTTATTCAGATGAAATACATTTGTTCCAGGTGTAGAAAAATCACCTGCCTGTGTACATCTTTGCATTTTATCGCAAACATACAAGATAGTCTGTGCTTTTTATGTGTTTCATTGGGTACTTCCATGGCAGACTAAGTTGACAGATGCAGCAGAACCACAGACCTATACCTCTAGTTTCCTTTTCCCATTGTACAAAATGCTCTTTGATGCAAAGAAGCAAAATGACTATTTCATGCTGTGGTTAGCAGCATGATGAGAAATATCATAGAATCATCATATCATATAAAGACTTGGGTTGGAATGGACCTTAAAGATCATCTAGTTCCAATACCCCCTGCCATGGGCAGGGATGCCACCTGCTAGATCATGTTGCTCAAGGCCCCATCCAACCTGGCCATCAACACTTCCAGGAATGGGCCATCCAGAGCTTCTCTGGGCAATCTGTTCCAGTGCCTCACTACCCTCTGAGGAAAGAATTTCTTCCTAACATCCAACCTAAATTTCCCTTCTTTTAGTTCAGGAATGTCAGTAAGATATTTTCTTGTATCCAGACCTCATATGATATTTTCAAAAAGTAATCTTGCAATACAAGGATGAGTTCTGATGTGAATATCAGCATATGGTTTGAGTTCTGCTATGGCATCAGATCACATGATGGAGCAAAGAAATAAGAGGCCTAGGTTTATGGATTTAATGACTTATGCCTGAGTCTTCTCGGTGAAACAACACTACTCCTTTTTCTAGGCAAACTTGATTATGCCAGAACAGGAAGGCATGCCATGTTCTACTATGACATCATTATTTTCTTTGCATTTATATTCCACATGTGTTTATGGTAAATGAGTTTTATTTACCCTATTGATTTTGGCTGGTACTAAAGAAAACTTTTATTTAATCTCTTTACATTTATAAGGTAAGTTTCCATGTCCATTTACTCTTCACAGGCTGAGGCACATATTTGCAAATCAATCATAAGTCCATTATAAATATTTAAATTTTAACTATTATTCTTATTATTAATTACTTGTATTTCATTCACCACTGCTGTAATCTATACAGATTTATCAGATGATCAGTGATGCTGTCTAGCATACTAAAGAATTCTGTACTGTTTGCCCTTTACCAAAAATCCAGGTATTACTTAATAACTAAAAGCAACTAAAGAACCCAAAACAAACCAAACCAACCAAACAAACAAAACCCACAAAAAAAACCCACCCCAAACAAACAAACAAAACCCCACAAACAAAACAAACAAACAAAACAACCCAAAAAAACCAAACAAAAAACCAAAAAAAGAGAGAAAGGTAGAAAGGTTGCTTTAACTGTTCAGACTGTGACCTCAAAAACCCAGCAAGTATAACTGACCAATCAAGCTAATAATGTTGCAGCTTGCAGAACAAGAATTTAGATTGATTCCTAAACTCTGAGAACAACAGACTTTATTATTTCTGAAGCTGTCTGGACTCTGTGCACAACTACAGTAAAAACCTAATTCATCACTATGCCACCACAAAGTTATGCCTATTTAACTTCAGTGGTTTCAATGAGTTAGTGTGATAAATCAGGACCCTGAAGAGCCCAAGTGTAAGACACTGTAAATGTCCATCTGTTGGCCCAAATCACACCCTCTGCAAAACAAGAATGGCTGTTGACTACAGAAAATTATCTTCAAATTTTTTAACACTCTACTGGACTGAGCCCTGTCAAGCTGTGTAACAAAGCAAAGCAAGGTCTTACAAAGATGACTTTCCTCACTATTGTGTAATTCTGGAATTGGAAAAACATAACAGAACCTAGGAAGAATCTGCAACTAGTAGAGCTGAGAAGAAATGAAAAGGCTTGAGGATCCTGCTCCAAGGCAATTACTAGCACTGAAACAGCTTGAGAGAAAAGCACAATTAAAAAAACCCAACTTCTTACTGAACCAGATGATCCTTCTTGTCCTCATCCGAGCTGAGCTGTCCTGTGATTCTGCAAGCATATTAAAACCACTATGCACCAGCATTTTATCTCTTGAAAGCATTAAAAAAGCTACAGAATAAATTTCAAGACCTTAGAAATGTCACTAACAAGTGAAAATTATATTTTTACAGAGAGTAATGTGGGAAAATATATGTACTAATGTCATGTTAGGATATGAAATAGAGCATATGAATCTTCAGAGCAAATTCAAGGTATTATGAGAAATGATTGTTTACAGAGTACTCTGAATCAACCACAAATAAATATGTGTTCATTTTTCTTTGAAAAATTCTGGTGGTAAGCAGGTCATGCACAATCACTTAAAAGGGTAAAAGTGTTTTAGAACATTGACTTCCACTAAAACTTTAAAATCTAACAAGCAATATATAAAGCAAAAATGTTTGTTTCCCTGTGTTGTCATGTGGTGCCAATCTTTCAGTGTGGCACACAGCTATTTTTAACAGGCACAAGTTTCATCAAGAAATAGTTATTAAACTTCTGTATTAATTTTGGTTTTTAATAATTCATACAAGCAAACAAAATATCGCATTAGTTAAGTATGGTCACAAACTATAGACCAACATAGCATATGGATAGATATCAATAGTATTTCTTCAATAACCATTCCCTCTTCCTTATTATGAAGCAAATCAAGCTCACCATATTAAACTTTCCATTTAATTAGCAGTGCTATGCTTACCTTTAATAAAAATCCCTAAAAAAGTTGAAATTATCTTAAAAAGCAAACTGACAAAAACATCTAGGTGTTTTTCATCTGTTTCAGCATTTCTATCTCAGTTCCCTCTGATATCTCTCACCAATATAGTGAAGAAGGATTGCAGAAAAGAAATTACTTCTGCCAGAGGGCAAAGAACTATAGATAGGTTGAATATTACAAAATGTAGATACCATACCAGATCTGTAACAGAAACATCATTAGCAGCATTTACGTGGTTCGTCTAGGACATCAGACACACAGGCTGAACCTAAACTAGCGTTTTCAACTATCAACAGAATTCCAAATTCAAGATAAACACAAGTACTGCAAACAATAACTTTACAGCAAAAGTTAATGAAATCTGAGTATTTCAGTCAAGACATATTATATTAGGCTCCATTATTTCTCCAAGTTTATTGAGACTTGCCCTAATCTTAACCTGCATTTTATGACAAAGAAGGGTGAGTAAAAAATAAATCAACTCAGAAGTCCACATATTTAATAGCTAAAGCAACACATTCCCAATGGTGCCATCACAAACACAGCCTTTGTGAAACCAAAGGTCAGGCTGACACTTGGTAGGAAAAGAATCGCATGGCTGGAGATTCATGACAGAAGTGTCTTCAGGGCTAGAAAAGAGAAGGCTACAACATTTCTTCCTTTATGCCCCTATTTACTGTGCAGTCTTCAGACAAAAATATCCTCAGGCTTTACCTTGCTTTTCAGGCATTTACCGCAATCTTTCATGGACCACAAGAGGATTGCTAGTCTATCATTCTGGAAGATCAGAAAATGCCAAGGTTGGTCAGGTTTCTTAACTTGTCCTTCCAGAGTGAAAATTCTGTGTGTAGAAAGGAAGACCTTTGCATTCTAACTTTTAAAATTCTGTGACAATAAAAGATAAATAAGTTCTAATTATTCTTATGTGAAGTTTTTAGATGGCATTTTGCAAGGTGGTTTGGTGGACATTTTTTATTGGTATTGCTAGATTAAGGGGTATACAGTCTCTGATTAAGTAAAGTAACATCCTCTTTCATTTCTTATCATATTACACTTAGTATTTAAAAAAAATAGGATTTAAGTAAAAACCAACCAACCAAACAATACCCCCTGACTTCAAGCAGAAAAATAATATGGTTTAAGAGAATTTTAATGACAATGTTTAACTTAGAAATATCCTTGGCCCATTAAGTAAGCAATACTTAAAATTGGGATTCAACTCCAAGAAAAATTTTATTTCTTGAATCTACATAAATCAAACTTACGAAGTAAAGTGCTTAAAAGTTAGCAAGACCATTCTGGAAGTATGGTTACAGAATCACAGTTTTCACATAATTATGTCTTTCCTGTCATATGTATGGAATATTTTGGTTGTGATAATTTTTGCAATCACTTAGAATAAATAAAAATCTACCAGTCTTGCATGTTTCCCTCTTGCTCTGTCATAAAACCTTCAGCTGCATGGTGGAGCTTCATTCCTCTGCACATTGTCCAAAGCCATGTAACTATCCTTTCTTGGATCATCTCTCTTTGGGCAACTTTTCTTTTTCATGGAAGATCATGCAGTTAGGAAAGACATAACTTACATGCAGACTGACTGAGAAGTCCCTTCAGAGAAAGAAAACTTTGGGGAAGTGAAAGAAATACTTTCAGAAGTTTTTGGTTTCTTTCCTGAGATGACGTTTTGTTTCTTCACACAGGACATCTGCATTGACATTTAAATGAGGGATAAAAAGAAAGAGGAAATTAATTATTGTTTTCTTGACCATCACTCTCAGAATCGTTGCATGTCAAGTAAAATATTTTGGCACTTTATGTGAGCAATTTTCCTCATGAGGAAGCTGTCTTGTTAAGACCCAGCACTTTGGTATGCTGGTGGAAAGACAAACCATGCAACAAAAAAATACCAACAAAAAACAATAAAAGCACAAGCAAAGCACACAAAACAAAACAAAACAAAGATGAAAACATGACTTTTTTTAAAGAGCATTGATAAATAAAGCTTTACTTTTCCAAATGAAAGAAGTATTTGGAGACCTAAACACCTGCTGGTTTTCAAGCTGTGAGCCTGTTTACAAATGACTATTTAAATGAAGAGAAGTTATCTGATTGTTATATACTGAAGGGATAAACAGCATGTCTGATTACTTCTTTGAATGTAATGCACCTTGACTATATACTTCATGCTAGTTGTAACAGTGTAGGACCTTTTGTTTTGCTGTGGGTTACTTAATACTTTTATCAGAAGCAGAATAATATTTAATGATTTTGATTTAATTGTATTTTGACCTACAAGACAAAGCATACAATATTCAGGTATTGAAAAATAGGCTTATGTTTATTTTTAAAGATACTACAATTTTCCTCATGTCTGTAACTGACAAGTTGCATTGGTATCATGTACTATATGTGTTAAATGAGTACTTGTTTTTGTCACAGCACTACAAAGGTGTTAGGCATCAGGTAAAGCTGCCAGTCTCCAGAGGTGTTGCATTGATGATAAGTAGCTGTAATATCTGACCACTAGAGAAAAAAATAGCCTCCCCTGACATTTTCATAGTTTGTATTATGTCATGGGTAAGAACTCACCCTCAGCAAGGTCTGTCATAAACAAACATTGATGGCTATATGCGGAGACTAAGAAACAGTAACATGAGCAAATTTTCACATCAGGACATTTTACTTGTCATATGTTGTTTTAGAAACTGACAGGACTTCACTGTCTTTCAGCGTATTTACATAAACATATATGCAAATTCCAACAATTTAGTTTCATCAGCAAGGAAAATAAAAATCTCATTAAGTTATATAACTGAAAATCCAGATTGCTTTAAACTGTTAAATTCTCTTATAATTTCAAGATAGTTTGCAAAAATTGTCTTTCATTGGATTCAATGCTGAATATTTTAGTTTCTTCTTTCCCTTCATTTTGCACTTCAACCTTGTAACTTATTCCACAGCAACATAACAAATGTAACATTAATATCTACACTAAGTCAGAGAGAATACCGTTAAAATTCTTCCTGTGTATCAGACTCTACTGATGCATTTGACATGAGTTTATTCATAGTACAATGTAGACTGAATTTTAATGCTATGAAATAATACTGCATTGCTATAATCAGAAACTGGGGAACCTCAAGTGGCAATGATTATAGTGGGTGTCTGTAAGTCACCATTAATTACTTTGCTGCTTACCTACATAATTTAACCTTGGTGTGACAAGGCCACCCTTCTCCAAGTATTGGCAGCACAGGAGGAAATGACAATTTTTATTACGTTTTATGACTAAGACATTTGCCAAATGGGAATTCAGCTGTAATCTTCCCAGTCATTTCGCTTAGGTGACTCATTAACCAACAGAAGCCTGCTGCAATGCTGTTGTATAACCTGTGAGCATAATATATTCTACACAGTGATTGCAACTAACATTATGTAGTTTAGTCAAGGTTGAACTAACCACAGTTAGACAAGAACATCATTGCTATTCAGCCACAGGTTGCAAATACATGCCATTCAGCCACATTGATTGTGCTCAGTAGGTTTGGCATTGGAAGCCTCAGGGCTATTTCAAGCACTTCAGACTGAGGTGGGACACAGGCCAAAGCTGACCAGACCTTTGAACACAATCTCATCCAAATTCCAGTAACCTATTAGGAATGAAAGGCTCTTTGACATATCCCCGATTTATTTTGTAGGAGATTGCTCCTTCTTATGTCTCAGACTTTCTAATAACTCAGCATGGACAAGGCAGAAGGTGAGTCTGTGGGCTTGCATTTGGGTAAGTATTCATCAAACAGATGTGGGCTTTCCTAAAACAGGGGTTCTTGTGTGCTTGTCCCTGTTTGACTTTTCCCACTTACTCCCCCCTTAGAATGGACAGCCCTGTTCTGTGATACATGGGGGAAAAAACCCTAAAACATTGTTGTGGCTGGTAATGGAGCATAAGACTGAAGATACAATCTCCAGAATCTATTTTTAGTCTCCATTATACTACCTGGCACAACACCAAATCTTTAGTCACAAAAACTGGAAGCCTTAGCAAATCAAGGCAGTCTTCAAGAAAATCATTGGAATATAACAAACAATATAGAAATAAGTCTTCAGGGTAATATAAAAAAAATCATATACTCAATTTATTTCCTTTTGTGCTTTAAGCAGTTTTGTGTTCTGCCAAGCCAAAAGACATAAATCTTGCTTTGCATTCCCCTGTAAACCCAAGTCATCTAAACCCACTTCTTCTCAATGAAAACTTTTTATTGTAATGGGTCCAAGACTGTTTTTTCCATTTTGTTCTTATGAAATATTTCAACAGGCTTACCTTCACTGTTCTGTTCCAGCACTTAAAGTGTCATTCTATGCAATTATTTTGAGGGTTTCTGATCAGCCTGACCCCTTTCATTTCTTTCTAAATCAGAAACATTGACTATGTAGTTTAAAGGAAAAAGAAGGCAACAGACTCTAAAAATACACACACAAAGGCAACATAGTCTAAAAAAAAAAAAAAAAAAAAACCTCTCCAAAAAACTATAACTAAATAAATTCCTGCTTCTTTTCCAAATGTGTTGATAAACTTAAATACCATGAGGGGTTTTGGCTCTTTTGAGAAACTGAACTTTGATTCCCCTAAATGTCAATCCCTCCAATTATATTTAATTAGTTAATCTGTTGAACAACAGGCAAACAAAACAGTATATACTATATATATAGTATGTTTATGCTATCCTTAATTATTGGTTTATTTTCCAATAGGAGTAATAAATTTTTATAATCTCTCTGAAATCCTAGTATAGCCTAAGCAGTTGTAGCATTTGCTATAAGATTGTTACAAAGAGCAGTATTACACAGTGTGGATAAGCTTGACACATTCTTTAATCTGTGTCATGCTTAATAGACTAGGACTCTGTCCTATTTATGGAGAAGCTAAGAAAATTGCTATGGCAATAGACTTCTGCATCAAAGTGTGGTAACTTCAGTTTCTCTCCTCCAGAGTATCCCTGAAATGTTATTGTGCTTCTAATGCTTCCTTTGTTTTTGTGTGTTGCACTAATACCTGGCATGCCTATATCAATACATTCTATATGAATTTCAAAAGAAAATTCACATTATGTACCATAGGATGCGAAATTCCTGTGGTTATGCAATTATAGCAAACGTGAAAGAAACTGGGGGCAGCAGAGCTTAAAAATGATTGTTATGCTGAAAGGCATTCAACTATACAACATGATAAATACTCATGTAAGAATAGGTAGAAAACACGAGTATTGCATACCTTTACATATATTTTAACTAGTGCTGAACATCCTTAAGATGTTTACAAACTGAGCACTGTAAAGCATTAGAACATAATAACTAACGTTTGCTAAACACAAAGAAGTTGCCAGGCCTCAACTTGTTAATTAGCAAGACTTCCATAGGATGAAAGAGTAAGAGCTGTTATATGAAGTGATCATTCAGAGGCATTGAGCAGTTTGGTGTCAATTCTGTTGGTACTTAAGGAAAGGAGCAGAGGGTGAACAATTGCATGAGAAATTACTTTCCTTTATTCTGCATCTAGTACAGATTTTCAAATTTTAAAGGCTTTTCAAACATGATTGACTGCTAACTGATTTCAGAAGCTTTATTACAGATCTGGTTTGTGTATACTTGACAGTTGTTGTCCTGGTTCTCAATTCATATTCTTCACTCTAATTCTCAATAATGTCAGGGAAAATAAGTAGTCTGTTGTTTTCACCTGTAAAATTCTCCTGAAACACTTTTTTTTTGAGTTCACTAATAAACTGGGGTTGGCTGTAGTCAAAGATGTTGTCTCTGCTCTCCTCCCTTTTTGATCACTGAAGTGTTTTCAGACGCTGTAAATTATTTATGGCTTATCTATTACCTCCTTGGGCTTTCAGGGGTTTGTGCTCCAGTGATTTTTCTGTTACCTAAGTCTTACTTCAGTAGCTCTTGTCATATTCTTCCAGCAAAACCCCAAAATTTCATTTACATTTTCTTCTCTCCATCCTACTCATGCAGAGCTTTCAGTGCTGCCATGCTTTCAATGACTCAGGTCAGATTCCAGTGTAACCCTCATCCTTGGTACATCCAGTTTCTTTCCCTGTTAAATTTGCAGTTGGTTTCTGGCTTCTCTTAGATAGTTTACCATCAGATTTTAATGAAAAAAACACCTTTGTATTTGCTATACCTTTAGTTGTCTGCTTTTCTGGTTAATTATGGGCACATTAGTCTTAGATGTTGTTGTCTTCCTCAATGTGTTCAGTATCCATCATTTTCTATTTATTCCTACTGCTAATATTTTTGGATCTTACCTAAACTTTTCAGCACAGGTTGTTTGTGAACACTCATGCCAATTGCTATGAACCACTGTGTGTATCTACTTCATGAACCTTTGGTTATCTTCAAAGTATCCTGGAAACACTGTGCTGCACTTGGTTGCATTTTTTTCCCTTGGGGACTTCCCAAATTAGCTACTTATTTTGCTGAACATACATGCCTATAACATTCCTATATATGTATATATCATACCTTTGTAAGCAGAAATAGTTTTCTCTCTTTTATATTCATCCACAGATTGGTTTCTCCTGTTTTGTTTATGGTATCTTGCTGCCCTCTCCTTAGGTACTAACTTTCCCTCTCAGAAACAAACAAGATATATATCAGCTACAATTTGAAAAAAAGGATTTGAATAGATAACCAAGATTAGGTATAGCATGGGATCTTTTCAGTGTGATAAACTTCACTTTTTCTGGCAGCTGCCCTACGTGCCATTGTAGTCAGGTTGCATGTCATACCTAATTTAAAACTGAAAATAAATTAAAAAAAATATTTAACACCCCCCTCCCTCCCCACCTTAAGAGCACAATTTAAAAATACAAATATCAACTCACATCATACTGTATGCATGGGGAGGACATTTTTCCTGTCACTGTGGTTCTAGCCTTCCCACTGTTGAATCAAATTGGGTTATTGCCATTGATTCATCTGGAATAGGCTCTGAGTCACTTTAAGGCAATGGATGAGATAAAAAAGAGCTGCGCAGCCTGTCAGATGAATTCTCTTTAAAGAAGATAAACAGCAGCACACATTTTAGTTCTAGCTATTATTAGAAGATGATGTTAAGGTGATAATGTAATTAGTAGTGTTGGGAAATATGAAACTCCACATGCTTGCATCTTGATGTTTCTTCTCAGGAAATCCTTGATGCTTACTGTTTCTGTCAGACAAGGTAACGTGCCTGTATATTTCATCTGACAGAAACAGCAACTCTGCATAAGCAGCTCTGGAAAACAACCAAACTGTGAAAAAGGGGCAGCCAAAAATTTTTAATGGTTCTCATAAAGTAAATCCATTCTGTCAAGGAGCAGTAAGACTGTGTGAAGGCAGTCTATACTCACTTGAGACAAACCAAAAGTATGGATAGAGGCAGATAATATGCTGAAAGGGTTTGGCACTTGTTCCCAAAGGCTACTAAGTTTCCAAAGGCTACTGAGCTTCAAACTTCTCTCTAGGAAACAGAAGTTATTTAATGATGCCGCTGCTAAATAAATGTACAAAATGAAAATTGCATTGTTTTCTATGAAGTGCAAAATTAGATTATTTATGCATTTTTCAGAGCAGTGTTTATGCGCTATATTGTGTTAATCTCTTTACCGTGGGAAAAATCAAATGTCTTAACTTTCCACTAGGGAACCTATGTGCTGTCACAGCCAGTCTGTACAAATACAAATGTCCAGCAGTATTTAACATGCTGGAAGAGTTTGAGGTGAGGAATCATGTTTACCTAGCAGAAATAAAAGCTTTGCCTCAGTGCAACAAACATCACTTTTTAACTTGGTGTTTATGCATAAAGTAACTCGACAACTACATTCCAACCAACTTCCCATTGATTGTGGAGGTCAAGATTTAAGAATATACTGATGGACACAAATTATATGATACTTAAATAATGGGGAGATTGCATATATGTCCTTATAGTGCATATACATTTGCTGAGACAAACCCATTGAGCTCCTACAAGAAGTCTGTCTGTAATGGAATTTTAGATTTTGCAGGAACTTCACATTTGCATTTTACTGTTAATCCAGTTAAATTCTTCCTTCCAAAACCCAATACCACTCACTAATATCGCAGCATGGTTACAGAAAGGACAATGTTATTCTTTTCTTACACCAGAGATGCAGGGAGAGGAAACAGAACTTCCAAGGATCTGAAACAACAGATATTATTCTAGTGTCTTGAAATTATTCAAGCAAGGCTCAGACATATATATATATAGGAGGAAAAACTCTTTGAGAAAGAGAATTTCAACATAGAGTAACATTCAGAAATTTATGTGAAACTAAAATTGCTGATAGATTTTTTAGGATGAGAAAATTGTGAAAAAGTATCTAGTAAGATTAAAGATTATAACTCCTCAATGGAAATATGATACTATTTCAAAACACATGTTTAATAGAGACTATATGCTTAAGCAGAATCCTTTGATAAATTTATTACTAATATTCAATTAATGACCCAGATAGACAACTATAAAACTTTGACAGAATCCATTATAGAATATCAGACAGTGACCAAAACCACAGAAGAGATTACAAGACAAGATAAAGTAAGGAAAAGCAATACATCTTTGTCATGCTGCAAAAGGAAAAAGAAATGAGCCCATGTCTAGAAAGTAAGCAATTTATGGCTATGCTCAGGAGACTGACCATCAGTAAAATGCAAGTTAATAACACAAGCAGAAGAATGGGGAATTAACTCCCAAGAGCAAGTGTGTGTTGAAGGCATTTGAGATGCCTCTGGTAGGCATTCTTTCCTTGTCCTGTAGACACCATGCAGAATTTCACCAGGAAAGTAATGTCTGTAGTTGGCTAAATCCTTCCTCTACCAACACAATTTAGCCAGATATTTGGAATCCAGCTATGCTAAAATGTTATGTGGAGATCAGAGCAGCAGAAATGCAAATAGGCAGTTGAACTCTTTATATGGAAGAATTGCCCCAGACTAGGTAAGAAAAGAAACAGTTGCCATTTTCTATATTCATTAATTTTTACACATTTTGTAAATAAATATGTGTGACACACCTAGACAAATTTTATGGATGCAAACTCAAAACTTTTCTCCATTACTGAATGCTTTATTTAGTTTGATAGCTCTGGTAAATAGGCAGAAAAGATGTCAGGTTGTGAGGGCCTAATAGTGAGGTTTTGTTGCAATTAACCCTATGTTTGTATTTCAGTACAGCAGAAAATACTGATGCACAAAGTATAACACATAGAGTTAAGGATGTTTATAGCTCTAAAAATCCAATGTGTTTGGTCAGAAATTTGATGTATGTTAACACACAGGTGTTCAGAAGGATATTAGTCATCCATTTTACCAGCTAACCTCTGCTATGGAAACAAAGTGACTGCATAACACAAAGTTTGACTGTTTCTGAAAATTTCCTTTTCTTCTGGTTTTTTTTTTTTTTTGCACTGTATGTTTTCTCATGCCTTTTATACTGATGTCTGAAACTCATAAGCTTATTTCGCATTATCAGGAAATGTTTATCAAATGAAACTTATATCGTTTTAACACCAATATGAACACAATCTACTACATCTGATTTTATTGTAAGACTATTCTACCTTTTGCCATTTCCATCTTGTCCCAAGGTACCGCAGTGAGAGTTACATAAAGCATCGAAACAGAGGTATTTGCCAGTGCCCTTCCTTCCCAGCCATGACTGCAATTAACAGCAGCACTGAGTGAGGATTGAAGACATTACTTCCTGTGCCCAAGAGGGTGCTTTTCACAGCAGATCAACACACTCTCTTATGGACCCTATGACTCACAACTCTGTGACAACTGGTATTCTTAAACCCTGACAGATGCTTGCTAAGATAACTTGAGAACTGAAATTGTGTTTTCTTATTGGAAATACTGAAGATGATGTAGGTTTCTCATTCCTTCCCAGCTGACAAAGTCAAAAGAAGTTTCTCTGAAGCCTCTTTATCCATGAATCTGCTAAAAAAGCCTGAATAGGCCTTAACAGAGAGGAACTTAATAACCTAGGTATGTTGTCATGATGACCTAGCTGTTTCTCATACATGATTGAAGTAGTATAAGCATATGTCACTCTAGGCTATTGCAGAGTAATTCTTAATCAGGTTAAGAATATCTTACAGGCTTGTCCTACAGCTTTAGTATACTTCCAAAGTCCCTGCTAGTGCAGTTTTTTTGTTGTTGTTAGGCACACTGAATGAATACAAGATGGGAGACGAAGTAAAGCTTCCACAGCACTCTCTGACATCAGGAAGACAGGCATCTGGAATCATCACTTCTGACAACCAAGTGGCCGAGGCAGAAACAGTAGTCTCTAAAAACATTAATTTGTATTAATAGGTGTAATTATTTGAAAGGAGAGCAAGAATTTTAGAAGGGTAATGACTGATCACTCGAGGCTGATTTTTTTGTACTTGATAATGCTTGATATATTCCTCTTCCTTATATCATCTGTCTAGTTGATTGTCGTATCTCGAACATCCAATTGACCCAATTCTGCTGTTTAAATCTCTCATTTTAGAAAAAGCAACCTCTAGCTTGTTTAGAGCGTGCTGCCTTCTATCCTACTTTGACACACTGATTATTGGATCAGAAGACATACTGGATAATCTTACTAAACAATTGTTTTACTTCATACAGATCCTTTGAAATCACATGAATTCCAAGTTCTGTATACATAGAAGTCCTTTGTCTTAAGGATATAAAAGATTTTTTTTCTCTTTTGGCACTGGAGGGTATATTTAATTTGGTCAAAAAAACCCATCCAACTTCAAAATTTCAAAGTTGGCTTTTACCCGGACATTGCACCACATAATATGCTCCTTTTGTAGTCTCTTATGATAGAAATACCTGCATTGTCTCTTCTATATAACAGCCCATTTTTAAATAAGAAATAACACACTTAGAAGAAGCAATTTTTTTATATGAAATGGTGGTATAATCTAGCAGACTGGTTTTAACAGTAAATAAAATTTAGGACACATTGATATTGGTTTCAGTTTAGGTAGTATTTTTTTCCTTCCTTTTGTAACATAACCAAACTAAATCCTAGTTCAAATATTTTGATATAAAGATTAAAGGGCAGCTACCACCCTAAGACGAACAAGTTTGGTGATTTTGAGGCCTGGGTTAGGGCAGTATGTTATCTGTTAGACAACAGTTTGTGGGGCCAAAGGATGTAAGTGGAAATTTAGTTCAACAGTGGGAACAAGGTGGCATCCTCGCCAGCTGATTTACTTATTGTTGCTGCCTATTACCTTAAAATGTGTTCAGAAACACTGTTGGATATTGTAACCTTGCACTTGTATTTTACCTTACTAAGCATTAGCATCATTTGGATTTCCTCACAAACATTTAATGTCCTAGAATAAGAGTTTTCAGATCATGAGTCCTGAATACCAAAAATCTGTTGGGGGTGGCAAGGGCCTCTGTCCTGTCCAAGAAGATTCTCATTTTGAGATAGGTGGAAATATTTCTAATAGTGGAAAAGATGGGCAGCCTCAAGGGATACTCCTTTTGCTGAAAAAGGGAGTGTGTTTGTTGATATTGGATATCCTCAACACAAAATTCCATTTGTGAAAAATATTCCTGCGGAATCTTCTTTGTTGCTTGAAAGCAGTAGTAAATTTAGCACACTAAGCTATATACCACGTACTGCTATTGATAATAAAGAATTAACATGTGTTTGTTATACCAGAAATTGTACATACAAAATAAAAATTCACTTTAAGTTAGCTGTGCCCTTCTGGTCTGTATTTAATTGACTTTAGGGTTATCTCTCTCATCTCATAGACCAGCTGTAGTGCTGCTTCCAGCAATGAAACGTTTCAACCTTCAGGAGAGAAATCCTTCAGTAAAAGAGCATTGTTAAATGCTCTTGGTAATACTGTGAACGGATTGTCACTGAGTGCTTCACATGACATTGGGATTCTGGCACTGAAGAATAACTTACCGTAAAATAAATTACTTTCACTTCTATACAGGATATCAGAAAGATCTGTAGTAGTTGCCCTTGAGCAAAAGGGCAAAATAGAAAAAGGGCATTTGATCTTAATAATGCCTTGCTAATTCTCATTAATGAGTGGGATATCCTTTGTGAATTATAACTGGAATAATGAAATGAAAGAAAAATGTATTGATAAAAAGCAATTAGAATAAATCCCAAAGAAGACCAACTCTTGAGAATATTGAGGTTGGTTTAAGCTTGAGTTGTTAGAGCAGTCACATACATATTTTAAATTACTTCACTTTTTTCCCCAGATTCTAGATTTGAAGATGGCCATGGGACAGTTAATGAGGTCATAGTCTATTCTTTTTTTAATTCTTATGTGAAATATGGCTGGTTTTTTGGTCTTGTTGGTTTTTATTTTAGTGATACAGGAAGAATTAATGAATTTCCAAAAAGTTATTTGGAATTGCTTCTGAATGATCAAAATAGTGGGTAAATAGAAGAAGTAATTTTTAGCCACATCCCAACCTTCCAGCCTTTGTGCCCACAATATTAGTTTGTTAATATACTCTTTGAAAGAGCAGGCCAATATTTTTACAAATGAGTGAGGCAATAATTTGAGGGGAAGAGACAAAATTAAGGTGTATAGAACATGTCTATGTGTGATTACAAAGAGCATTGCTGCT
Source organism: Acanthisitta chloris (assembly GCF_000695815.1). NCBI lineage: Eukaryota > Metazoa > Chordata > Aves > Passeriformes > Acanthisittidae > Acanthisitta > Acanthisitta chloris. The sequence continues at coordinate 49,592 of NW_008649885.1, forward strand.
GATAGGTGATGAGGTGGAAACTGGCATGTCTACCAAACTCTTCTCTGCTCATTGAGTTTCTGCACTGAGGGCACCTGACTGGAACCTTCTGTTTTTTTATAGCAAATAGAAATTCCAGGAAATTCTCTTTTGTACCTGGTGTGACAATCAAAATTCTGTTGGGCTCCTGATTTACTACCGATTCCTCCCTGGACCAGTATAGTTTAATAATTTTACTGTCAGGTAGCTTGCTTTTCAGTAGCTCACTCTAATAATCTTCATATTCCTCTTGAAGTTACATTCCCAGTAGCTTGCTTTTCAGAAGCTCACTCTAATAATTTTCATATTCCTCTTGAAGTTACATTCCCTGAAAAATTGGTCATGCAGTACCAGGTTTGACATTCAGTGCTATAATTCCTAACTTCTTGCTGAATCATTTCCTGCCATTGACTGTGCCCAAAGTCCTTACAGCAGCACTAAGTCTAACTGAAAGCATCCTATCTTCATACTCAATTCCTTGCTGCAGGATCAGTGCCTGCTTACTTACAAGTACCATTCTCCATACTGCTGTGCTTTTAGCCAAGGTCTCAAACATTTCTTACATTCTCAGCCAAACATGCCCAATCTTTAACAGCCACGAATACTAGAATTTTTTTTACATCTAAGCCAGAAACGTGGCCAGCACTGAGAATCTGTCTGGAAGTCAACATATTTCCTCTTGTAATTTTTTCCTCTACAGGGAAACACCACTCATAGTTACAGGATTCCAACAACAACACAACATGCTAAATTTTCATTAATTGAATGCAGTAGTGAAGAGCTACATCAATGTGTCTGATCACATGAGCATTCAGTTTTGAAAGAATTCTTCAAGCCTGCATTACTATGGTTTGCTGAATAAAGTATGGTTTTCATCAAAATTTGCAGTCAAAAATAGTTTCTCTATGTTTCATTTGATGTAAAATCTGAAGTAAATTTGCATTGTATGTTGTCTATGTTTCAGCTCAGGCACCACGAACAATTTATCAAGGATGACCGTTTTGACATGCATTCCATTACACACTGTTAAATATGTAGAATGTAAAGAATAATTCTGGTTGCAGTACTTAAAAAACCTGTTAAAACAATTTGTTTTGTTTCTTTACTTAGATTTCCCTGGCACCATATCATATTCAGGCTTGAATATTTAAGTCCCTACATAAGTTGCTGCCTAAGCATTTAGAGCATTTGCTAATCTTGAGAGCACTGCTAATCTACTTCATCGGCATAGAGCATCCACAAGCACTGACAAGCCTCAAGGAAGTTCTAACTGAAGCCTAAAGCTTAAGAGATCTCATGTTTTTCTACAAATATGCACACTCTTACTGGTGTTCTTCCTGCATGTTATATTATTCAAACACAGAATTTGATGAGCCCTTAGGGTGGGCTAACAGTAAACAATGAAATACCAATAATTGAAAGCACAGACATAGAATTCTAGTTGCTGCTGCTTCTTTTTTTTTTTATAGCAGCAAGTCCTGAAAAAGTGTTAATATTTGCACACTTAATTTCCACACATTTCTAATAGAAATAGCAAGGTTTGTAGGGATGCAGAATTAATGCAATATATGTGTATAAGCATCAGCAGGGAAAAAGGTTTTAAAAGGTAACCCGCACTGGGAAGGAAAGGGCACCCTTCCCCAGGCACTGTTCTCATGGGTAGCACTGAGGAAGATGCTGGTTATGACAAGATGAAAAGTCTTGCACTCTGAAAAGGTCATAGCACAGTTTACTTCCTAGCTGAAGACAACTACCCTCACACAAGAAAGACAGCAACAAGGTTGCCACATATAGTACTCATTTTTTTCTGTTTTCTCAAAAGAACAGACTAAGTATCCACAAATGATTACAAACATACAACAGACATCAACTTAGCCAAAGATTTAGGAAAGCATGAATCATCAAGAGTCTCAGCTGTGACATCTTGTGACTCCTAAGGGGTAGAAAAAAAATTGTCCAGAAACCATTTTGTCATCTGCAGTCAAGAACTGATGAGGAATTGATGGTATGATTTTCATATTGCACATAAGTGAGTATGTGAGCAAGAGTGTGAATGTATAAAATCCACTTGCTTGGGAACTGTGTAAATAAATATCCTGCACTGAGTTTTGCTTCACTAATTTCCCTACCTCATCATTGCATTGTTAGAGGCATATTATCAAACTAGCTGGGTTGTATGTTGAAGGACAGCATTACTCCAAATGATAATAGTGTATTTCTCATGGTTATTCTCACAATGAAAGAAAGAATATGATGTTGCAAGACTATGTAAAAAATTAGCTTACTTAAAATAAATAGTACACAGGCATTCAGTTCTTTTCTTGGTTTAACTTCAACCATGCAATTATTTATGTTTATTACAAATATCCTTTGGTCATCTGGAACTTTTAAAGTTCCCAAGTAAATATTTCACATTTGGGTCATTTTCTTCAGGTAAAAAGTTACCACTTATCTCTGTGTAACTGTGTCTTCCAGAAATCCAATTTCTTCACTCTAGCTTTGATGCAGCTGTAGTCAATTGATGATTAAGATTCAGAAGTGTTAGCAGGAAAACAACACAGTGCAATTTCCCTGAAAGGTAGTAGTCACAGTTAACCTTCTCAGTAGGAGGTGACAGAAGTTAAAAATACTGCTGCTTCAGGAAGTCCTCTGGGTTTGGAGACCCAATATTCACCATAGTTCTTGAAGAAAGGCAAATAGTAGTATTTAGACATCAGCATTTCAAAAACACCCCTAGGCAAAGCAAACGAGGTCAACAATCAGATTGCCTTTGTGCTTCTTTAATGAACATCTGAGAAATATTTTATGCTCCTGAGAATTAATGCTTTTAACAAGTTAATATACCAAAGTTATATACAAAACCAAGATAACAGTCCATCAAACAATAAAAAGTTCAGTATTTATCAAGTATACCACCATATAAGATATAGACTGTAAAACCCACAAGTCAGTTTTGTGTGTGAGCACTGTCACACACAGACTGCTTGCTATACAGGAAAATGATCAGCATAAAATTAATTGCTGATCAGACTGACCTTAGATTCCTGTTTGATTCTTTTCTGTAACCTAAATATAGATTGGAAATAAAAGTGCACGAACTTTTAGATGCCTTAAATCTGTAAACTTCAAAAAATCAAACCCAATTTAACGTGATAAATGTGTGTACAAAATAGTTGCTTTCATTACCTAAGAAATATTCAGAAATGACAAATACTAGAAGTAAACTGGGACTACTCTGTGAATGAATTCACAACTATGGACTCCTGTACTTGTGCTTAAATTATTGAATGTTTATTCTTGGAGGCTATAAATCATGAAACAAGCGAGAAGGTTTACAATAGATTTGTTCCATTAAATATATTATCCTGAAACTTCTTTTCAGCCCCCCCAAAAAGCCAGGCTTCTACAGCTTCTACAGCTCAATATATCATCCCTTTCACAAAGGACAGAACCAGAGTTCAGAAAGGCAGCAGGACTATGGAAGAACTCGAGAATTGTTCCAAAAAAACCAGCTGAAACTATGTAGGGACAAATGTAAGATTCCACACTTACTTAGGAATCACAAACTCCATACTCAAAGAATCTTGGAATATTAAAGCAGGTGCAAAATCCTTCCCCCACTTTAGGCCTGGTGAAATCTCAGCTGTAACAAAAAAAAAAAAAAAAAAAAAAGGCTTTTAATTTTGGAAAAAAATCCTCTTCAATTATCCTTAAGCTCCATTGTCAAAAAGATTACTAGTGATCATTTTGTAAGAGTTCAAAAAGAAAGATAAAAACACAACCAGAAAACAGGATAGATTTTTGGTGAAGCTGAAGAACTTCAGTTGGAAGATAGATGTTTTCATCACATAAAACAATGCAATTTCTGCTTTGGGAATAATGTATAGTGATTTAAATAATCCTTATCCCTGCAGATTTGTTGCCTACCTTATTTTATGTTTTTCTCAGTTATATTAGCTAATGGATAGAATAATTAAGTCATATAAAAGCCTTGTCCTATCATAACCCACAAATGCTATATGACCAATATTTGAAAAAAAATTCACTTATCAGGGTGATAAACTTGAGCACTTGAGACTACAAGACACATTATAAGTGAAACACTGTTACTCTCTTATATTGCATTTCAAATTAATAAATACTTGGCCATAACTATGGCTCTCACCAGAGCATTGCGGCTCAGTTTTCAGGCAGATTCTTGCAAGCGATCAAGTAAATTGGAAACTGTAGAATTTCCTAAGATATTTCTTAAGTGCTTTTAGAAATTTTTGCTTAAACACAGGGTATGTGATTCTACATTGCAAGTTATTAAAACTTGTTAAAAGTTTAAGAAAACACAACATGTAACCACAAACCTATGCAGAGGTCTTTGCAAGTAGGTTTTAAAATTTTTTTTTAGCCATGTACACACCATTGAATAAATAAATTGTCTGTTAAGCAATATAAAGTGCTGTGTAAACACTCAAACAAAATGGCAGCTCCCTAACCACTCAGAACTAAACCATTTAAAATACAAAAAAACTGTGACTGTAAATACTGAAACGGCAGCTCCCTAACCACTCAGAACCAAACCATTTAAAATATAAAAAAACTGTGACTGTAAATACTGAAAATATATATTCCTGGTAGGGTAAGAACATTTATCATTTTAAAAACCTTTCTTAACACCACCTTGCAACTTCTATGCATAAGATTTTACCTGAAAACTTTTCACTAAAGATATTTCATAAAATACAACAAAGGACATTGATAGAACTTATAATACACATTATATACATTTTCCAGAGCATGAAATTTGTGTCAGTTTTTACTATTTATTAGTAAGTCAACCAAAAGTGTAATAGCAAGATGTAGAGACAGTAATACCAAAGAATCTGAATCTATTTATCATATGAATGGATTAATCTTTGTGCAGAACACGCTTTGAGCAGTCATAGAAACAAGCTTCCCTCACCCAATTTATTTACTTGTTTTTTTCTGAAGAATGTCATGAAGATTCCGGTTTCTGTTCCAGAAGTCCTAGGAGAGCACCACGGCTAGGATTTTTTTCAAGTCAAAAATTAAAAATTAAGCAAGAGTTAGTTGTGCCTAAATCAACTGTGGATTATATTTTATGATGCTTTGGAGTAAGGTTACGCATATGCAATTCTCCCATCATCTCAGCTGAGGTTCAGCAACTTATGAACTGTTATTTATCAAAATCTTAAGGGCAGAAACAAAATATACCTTATATATAGTCAAGATTTTATTGTTAGTACAACCGACAGTCTGACACAGGAATCATTATCTGTTCAGAGCCATCAACTAAAGGACGTTTGAGTTGGTTCTGCCTTCATAGTTTTTTTACTACCACTAGATATAACTTCCGGCTTCTGTGCAGAGAAAGTTTAGTGCTTGCAGAAACAAGCAAAGACATCACAACAGAAGACAAAATTCAACAGAAGAATACTTAGCAAAGAGAAAGCTAGGCAAAACTCATTCCTCTTCACACAATTTTCTTTTCTTGTGTTACAATTCAGAACACTGACTTCTGTACACTTCTTTACTTACAACAGGGCACCCAGTGACCTATGTCATGAGGTAGACATGTTTAGGAGAGCTTCCATATTAGAAGGTTAGAACGTACTGCTTATCTAGGCTCTTCTTTCACTGTGGGAAAATCAGGGAAGTTCTCTTATTCACCTATATGGTCTTCCTTGAGCCAAAAGATCATCTTCAATATGTAATGAAGACAGTACAAATACTCAGATCGAAGGCAAGTAGATGCTGCCCTGTATTAGGCATCTAGAACATTTAAAACATAACCACTGAACCCACAGACACGAAAGAGATATAAGGATGAAGGCTTCCACTGAGCATAATTTAGTCTTCTGCAGATTTAAGTTAATTTATGATATAAGATACTTTCCTATTAAGAGTACTATTATTTTCTTAATTAACTTCAAACTGACATATTTGTTTTGATCAAAGCACAGTATAATAACTGTTTGTAAGAATACATGATGCACAAGAAATTAAAATTGCTCAAAATTTGTTTAGGAAGCGTAGTTAATCAACAATTGCAATAACTGATGCAAAAAAAGAGTCATAAAGATAAAAAAAGAATAAACATATATGTAATTACGCATTAATTTTAATAGCTTAAATCTGTGCTAGAAGCAAAGCTATTAAATAAAAGATAATTGATTGTAATATCTTTAGATATTATTAAAGCCACCTTTATGTAATTTTGTCTTTTAATGGGCACAGAACTTTTCCATTCTACTCCCCTCCTGTCACCTGTAATAAGTGTTTCTTTTCCTTTAGAAAGAAAATGTAACCAAAGTTTTAGATGAAGTGAAACAGTGGAAAACCAAAAAATACGAAGTTTCTAATGAAATGTAGTTTTGCAATATACTTCATCAGCCTCTGTGAATTGTATTGGAACGAAAAAGCTGCAGAGGACTGCGGAACGCAATTCTTAAAAGATGGAGGTCATGTATAGACTTACAGTTTTGTAAATGCGCAACTATAAAGGATCATAGGATAATTCACTTTGGAAGAGACCTCAGAAGGCCTTCAGTCCAACCCTCTGAACAAAGCAGAGGCACCTATGAGGGGAGGTCGTGTTACTTAGGTCTTTATGCATCTGGATCATAAAAACCTTCAAGAATGGGAACTACACAGCCCCTGGGCACCATGCTCTTTTGCTTGACTATTCTCAGAGTGAATAAGGTTTTCCTTCTATCCAGTGTGAAACTTTTCTCTTGTTTCAACTGGCATTTTTTGTCTCTTCTCCTCCCACCATTTACTGTTGTGAAGAGCCAGGATCCATCCTCTTGATTACCATTTGTAGGTTTTCACAGGCTGCTGTTAGGTTTCCCTAATCTCTTCTCCAGGTCTGGCCCCTCAGCCTCTCCTCAAAGGTTACGTGCTCCAGGCCTCTGCAACAACAGTGACCTTTGCTGGACTCATTCTAGTTAATCTATGTCCATCCTGCAATGCATTACTGAAGGTGGGGGTAGCAAGGCTGCAGTACCTGGGTGTGGTGTCACAAGTGCCTGGCAGATAGTGTTAATCTCTTCCCTTGATGTATTGGCTCTGCTCCTGTGAATACTGCCCCAGATACTCTTGAACACCACTGAAGTCTTTCTGAAGGCCTGGAAAGCATATACTCCATTTTTATATCTAAATATTTACAGTGTCTATGTGTCCACACATACACAACTAACACTGAATCTAAAACTCCTAATATTTTACCTAACATTCTAGCATAATGAAACTAGAGTTCAATATAATTAATATTAATATTATAAAAATATATTAAAGCCAGAGGCATTAATATGCAGACAAATATTGAATATCAGAAAACAGACTTCACACTGAGAAGTTACCAGCTTTGTTGAAACTACAAGTGAGACTGACTATCAAGCCACTTGTTCAGGGTTGTGTGAAGTAAATAAAAGCAGACTGAGTTGCATCACAGTGGAGAAGTCATGCTGTTACCAGGAAGTATTTTCTCTCTAGGAGGGCCCTTTTGAAGACTGTAGTGTAGGGCTGAAGCCTCTTTACCACTTTGAAACCTTTCAGGCTACAAGTCCTTGATTATGGAATCACTGCCTTGGTGCACAAATCCTGTCTAGCAGATGGTGATTGGGAAATAGAAATCACTGGGTACTTGCTTTGCAAATGTGAGGTGCTGGTGCACAGGAAAGCCAGGGAGGAGGTGGAATTGAAAGAAAGTGAGATGCTGTAACCAATATGAGTGAAATTTAATCAGTTATTGAACCACCTTTGCATCCAACAGGAAAAGTGAGACAAAAACCAGAAGCTAGAAGCACAGAATTAGACTGAAGATGAAAAACAATGAAGGTTGCATGTATCACTTGTAACTTGCAGTGCAGGGGAGAGGTTCCAGCTTGCAGGGAGAGGTTCCAACAGTTTAGAAGGAAGGAAACATTAATCTTATTGTCAAGAAGTAGAAGAAGCAGAAGGTGATGAACTACAGCCTTGTCAGCCCTAATGTTGATCTTAGGGAGTGTGATAGAGCAAATCTTTCTGGAGACCCTTTCCAAACACATGAAGAACAAGAATGTGATCAAGAATCAGCACATGGATTTATGGTATAAAAGTGTGCTTAATCAACCTGATATGACTGACTTGGTGGTTGAGGGGAGGGTTTGTTTGTTGTTTGTCTCATTACAGTAAGACTTTCAACAGCCTCCTGCAACATCCTCTCAGATGAATGGGCAGTGAAAGCACTGAAAACTGGCTGAACTGCTAGACTCCAGCTGGAAGCCAGTTGCTAGTGATGTACTCCAAGGGCTGAATCAGAGTCAAATACCTTTTAAAATCTTTGTTAATGACCTAGGGGATGGGGCAGAGCGTACACTCAGCATGTTTGCGGACTATACAAAGCTGAAAGGAGTGACTGAAAGAGCAGAGAGCTGCTGTCATTCACAGGGACCTTGACAGGTTACAGAACTAGGCAGGGAGGAATCTCATGAAGTTCAATGCAGGGAAATACCACGTCTTGCATGTGTACAGGCACCAGCATACATTGGGGGCTACAGAGCTAAGTTCTTGGGTTCAATATATCCCTATTCACTACCATCCAGCAAAGGCTTTGTTGATCTTTTTTTTCTGTAAATGATAATACATACAAAACAGGTCACTAAATTTAAGAATGATTTTAAGAGCCATGTTGAACTTTCAAAGACTAAATACTTTGATGTGCAGCACAGACGGAAGTAAGGCTTAGAGATTAAAAAGAGACATTCCTTTTCCATTGAAACACCATCAACACAATCAAAAGTATTCAGGAGACTACCAATGTTAAAAATTGAATTTTCACAAAAGGCCAATCCCAGTTAATGTCTTAACACTTTGGAATTAATTGTTTCATTACTCTAATTCTGATGCACATTTTCCCTAAAAGTCTTTTTTTTAAAAAAAGAATTTGTGAAATATATTCTTCAAAATGTTCTTTGCCAAGTGTACTGGGTTTGTGTGACAAGGTTTTGGCAGCTGGAGGGTGCAGTAGTGGCTTCTGCAAGGAGATTTACCCATGTCTGACAGAGCCAATGCCAGCTAACTCCAAAACAGATCTGCTGCCGGCCAAGGCCGAGCCCATCAGCAGTGGTGGTAGCATAAACTGGGATAACATATTTAAGAAGGGGAAAAAGAGTGCTGAGGAACAATTGCAGATGGAGAGAGGAGTGAAAATATGTGGGAGAAGGAAGACTGCAAACACCAAGGTCATTGAAGAAGGTGGTGGACGAGGTACTCCAGTAGAGATTCACCTGCAGCCTTTGGGGAAGAGCACGTTGAGGCAGGCTGTCCCCCTGCACCCCAAGGTGGAGCAGAGATCCAGCTGCAGCTAAGGTTGGAGCAGGAGAGTGCCCAGCAGAGCCTGTGACCCTGTGAGAGGTCTGTGCTGGAGCAGGCTCCTGGCAGAACCTGTGACCCCATAGGGAACCCACACTGGAGCAGCTTGTTCCTGAAGGACTGCAGGACTGTGGAAGGGATCCATGCTGGAGCAATTTGTGAAGAATTGAAGCCTGTGGGAAGGACCCATATTGAAGAGGCTCATAGAGGACTGTCAAATGGTGGGACCCCAGGCTGAAGCAGTGAAGAGTGTGAGGAGACCTTCCCTTGAGGAAACAGGAGCAGCAGACACAATATGTGGTGAACTGACTGCAGCCCCCATTCCCCATCTCCCTGCACTGCTATGTGGACCAGGAGGTAGACAAAATGGGGAGTGAAGTTGAGCTCAGGAAGAAGGGAGGGGTGAGTAGAAGGTGTTTGAAGATTTGGAATTATTTCTCATTATGCTGAGAAATTATTTCTCATTACTCTGATCTGATCGTTAATAAATTGAACTAATTTCCCTAAGTCAAGTCTGTTTTGCCTGTATTGGTAATTGGTGAGTGATCTCTCTCTGCCTTTATCTCAATCCACAAGCTTTTAATTATATTTTCTCTCCTCTGTCCAGCTGAGGTGGGGAGCAATAGAGCAGCATTGGTGGGCACCTAGCATCCAGCCAAGGTCAAGGTACCACACCAAATTTCAGATGTGTTTGTGCCACATTACCATGTAGCACACAGCAGAGGAGTTACTTTTATAATTAATCACCTAAAACAGCTTTTAAAACTCATCTGTAGTTCCATATTGGTTACACATGACTGTTAGGCTCTTTTTATACCCTTCTGCAGCATCTCACCCAAAATAGCTGGATTCAAGTCCTTTGCCTAGAATACCTTTCACAATATTCTGTGATTCTATTAATGCAAGCTAAGATTTGATACAGTTTCAGTGGTGCTTTTGGGGCTACCAGCTTGCTAGTAGACCTCCTGTTTGGAGCTCAGGTAAGAAAAAGGTAAAATAGCCACCAAATATTGCCCAAGTATTAGTAATAGATGTAGTGGCCCTGATAGGAAGACTATTGTGTATTGACAAGTTAATGCTCCACCAGCAGTTGGCCTGAGTAGGTGTCAGTCTGTGCTGTGCTGCACTGCACATATTACTTGGCCACAAGGACTGTGCTGTGCCGCACATACTTTGTCAAAGGATAAGCTCAGCTAGATAACTGCAATGGAAGATCCTATAGCTGATTCCCAACTGACACCAGTAATGATGTCACTGGCATGTCTTTATCATGAAATGAAGGAATGTGTTTTCATAAATACATCCTCTTGAAGAAAACCCTAAAAAACTCCAAAGATAGGAATAGTAGAAAATGTCACAGCGGCTGGAAATTTTGCACTGAGTGCCATTCCCTTACCTGAGAGGCCTGTGTGATATTGTATCATGCCAGGTTTTTATCATCAGGGATGTAATATTTTCTAACTCTCCTTTTCTGGACTATTGATATGTGGCTTTCTTGTTGGGATCCAAAAGGAACCAGGACCTTGTGGTGCAAAACAATAAATACAGCTGTTAACTCTACGCTAAAAATTGGTATAAATTTATCTTCTTATTCTATCCTCAGTACTGTTGTCCCTGCAGAACCCAGTCCCAGGATGGCACTAATTAGTAATATAATGTCTTGCTACATCATTGCAAGATGACAAATTTAGTCATGACCCGATGCTAAAAAGACAAAATTCAGAATTGCAGCTGCTGGAATTATGCAGGAATAGATCCCAGTCCTCATGTTTTAAGAGTAAAAAGTTCCTCACTGCATCTTGCTATTTCGTTATGTACATATTTTGTAACTCTTTTTGGATTCACACAAAAGCATATCTACATAAGTAAGAATTTCATTACTTGAATTCTTAGTTCTCTATTTTATTGACACCCAGGGCTACTCTACACATGCATTTAGTTTCTGACATTTCATGGATTTTTTCATTGCCAATGCTGTGCCATATATTTTTTCAAAACATTTTCAAACATTTAGTTAAATCCTTTTTAACAGTGTAGCACTTCCAAATGTGCAAAAAAGAAAACAACAAACCCAAACAAATTAACAAACCTCCACACATCTCAGTTTATTTCCCAGATTATTAGAGAATAAACAGTTCAACAAATTTACAGTTTAATCCTAAATGTATGCCTAATGCTATTAGAATAACACAGATTGAATGAGATATACAAATAAGGAATTAAAGTGTGGTAAAAAAGAAAAGACGCAAGCAATACACACACACACACAAGCCAGACAATTATCTATTTGTTTCTGAATGGGAAATCTTCTAGCAAGAAATATTTTTTATAGATAAAATCTTCCAGACAGAATACGAAGGTTCCAGGAGGGGAGAACTTTTAGAAATGCTGTTTGGGAGTTTTATAGTCTAGAAAGTTCTCCTTT
>NW_008649885.1:61416-100898 GCF_000695815.1 Acanthisitta chloris
GTTCAAAGATCAGGAGAGATCTAGAAACATGTGAATGGTAGGATGGATCACAAGGGCAGAATTCCAGCCCCAATTATGTGATTTTATTCTCACAGATATTGAGAGATTCCGATAAGTCATATTTAATGCTTACTGCTCTGTTGCTTGCCCTCATGCAGTTTTAATCTAGAGATCTTTTTCTGATTTGGCACTGAAGAGATTACATAGATGATAGAATTATCTAGAAACATGTGAATGGTAGGATGGATCACAAGGGCAGAATTCCAGCCCCAATTATGTGATTTTATTCTCACAGATATTGAGAGATTCCGATAAGTCATATTTAATGCTTACTGCTCTGTTGCTTGCCCTCATGCAGTTTTAATCTAGAGATCTTTTTCTGATTTGGCACTGAAGAGATTACATAGATGATAGAATTTCTCTACCTTTCTGTTGGTTTTGATTTTTTTTTGTTTCTTATCTCCTGTTTCATATAGATAAAACACACTGCCATTTTCAATTTCTTTTGTCATATAGTGACATATTGCTATTTTTAAGAGAATCAACAGTAATTATGGAACATTTCAGCAAACAGAAAGCAGGATAAGGAGATTTAAGTTCATAATGTTATTAGCAGCACAGATAGTAGAAGTAATGAAGGGTTTATGGTTTCAGACAATCCAATAAAACTCTTGAGACTAACACTTAATTACATCATTGTAAAGCAAATGTTCTCTCTTCTTTCAATATCTGCCTTGAAATGTTTTAAATTAACATACAATACTGGTATGGAACTCATCAGAAAACTGCAGAGAAAACAGGTTGATCATGACATACGGGACTTCAGATCACACCAACAAAACCAATTTTGTAATTTATTTTTTTCACAACCAAATTTTTCAAGTATCAACTGCAAAAAATTAGAGGGTTGTTGAAAATATAAGAACATAAATTAAAATCCTATATCTTAAGGACTAAAAATTCTGAGGAACCTTGCACAAACACCAGCATTTCCTCATGGATATTTGACACAATTATATGTGACACTATATAAAATTCTTCTGGTTTTTTACTTGGCTATGGCAAAACTCAAACCATATTCTAAGGGAGGACAGTATATTCCCACGATTCTCTGATGCACTATGGCTTTATCATATACTTGGTTAACTTTGCATCATGATGAAATTTAAAGTGATGTGGGCACAGAAAGAAACACAGCTCTCAGTAACATAAAATCCAGGCTTTATTTACCAAGTGGGACAAGCATAATGGGTGCTATTGAGTGCTATTAGCAATTTCACACATACACACATGCACAAACAGATGCAGGCCCTTTACAAAGCACATGTGCACCATTTAAGGTCTCCATTACCGTTGTGACCAGTACCATGGATGTTGTTGTGGAGGACATTCCTTGCAGCCAGATGTAGTGCTTGAGAACTAGCAGATGGCCTGGCCTCTATGTGTGGTGCTTCCACCTTGGGCTTAGCCTTCTGCGGAGCTTCAGATGCTTGTGGATCTACCCTCTACTGAGAGGCTGCTTTGTTCATTTGTTGTTTTCTAACTTAGATGGTCCTAGTGGCCATGCTGGTTAAGCTACCCCAGGCTAATCTCTGAGCTTCAATAGTTTAATGGAGTTACATCAAAATATATGTACAGCCAGAGCTTGAACAATTATTTTTGAGATAAATACTTTTTTAATTAGTCCTTTATCTTTCTTCTGAATTAGACCAATGGAGTTTTCATTTTACCTACCCTGGCATTAAAATGCATAAAAATATCCAGCTGGTATCATCTCAGTTTTACTCTGAGGTTGGCTGGGGTTTTGTTCTTTTCCTTCTTTCAGCTCTGGAAATCAGACTTATTCAGAGCCCACACTGTCCCCACTCATGAAAAGGACAGCTAAGAACTGCCACTTGATTCATGCATGTTTTATCATATGATAATCTCCTGCTTTATATTTAAACAACCAAAAGCTTTTAAGCATCTTCTGCATGCTTTTATCAGTGTGAATTACAGAGGTTCCCTGAAGTTTGTTCTATTAGGCTGTTCATATTTCCTGTTATATTGCTCTCTGTTTTTCTATAATTGTCATACACCCCAAAGCATTCCAGTTGTTTTTTTTTGGTCTCTGTTTTCAGATTCTTGACGTAAAAAGTCAAGCCTCAGAGAAGTATTGATATTACTAGAAGAATTGCTTTCCTGGTCTACAATATTTTATTAGGAAACAAATGTATGAAAATTTAAAGCAGCTAAATAAATACAAGAGTCAGCAACTGGGTCCTGATAGCTGTAGCAGAGCAAACTAAGCACTTGAGTACTTAAATAACTATGTGGGATGTATATCTCATTGCTCTAATTTGAGGAGGTCAGACTTCACCAGGGAAAGAAAGATTCTTCTATATGTAATAATATCATTAGTAATCACTTCCAATATGATTTGGTTGGAAATTCCCAAGATTGCTTGTTAAGAACCAAGAAGAATTAATCTCATAGACATTCTTTAATTGAAAATTTTAACTTGAAAATTACACTAATCTGTAATTTCATGATTGTTTGCAGTTGAGATGTTTATTTGGATTCGGTGAACTATGGTTATACACCTACCATGTCCCTGAATATCAACTCCAAATATTTAACCATGGACAACTCATCTACTGTTCAATACCACTGCAATATTTCAGAGCAAAACTGTGGACCACTTACAAACTGATACCCAGTTTCCATTATATGCTCTTATAACACAGAATTATTTAATTTTCAGTGGTATCTAAAGTTGTTCTTGTTCATGTGTGTTTTATAATATATTTGGAACTTGCATACATTCTGCATGATACCAAATTAAAGAGAGTTAAATAAGTACTTCTTTTTCCTACTGAGCATTCTAATAATTCCTTTTTATTTTGAAATACATTGTCTTTGCACATTTCTGCAGACACATTTTTATTTAAAATACTGTGGTGTTGCCATGACAACCACAATGTTAATGTCCAGCATATGCATCAGTATGGCTTACTGCTGGCTACCCTTCATTTTGCAAGACACTCTCTCCAGAAGGTTATAGAGGGTTAATTTAGTCTGGTAAAACTTAACAAAAAAAGAGGTTTTGTCACATAGTATATAGTGTATATCACATCACACTGGAGCACAGCCCTCAGATGCCACTTTCTTCCTTCCCATTAAACAGGTAGGGGTGAAAATGCTGAGAACCAGCCACCATGAGCTGGCAGCTTTCAGAGTGAAAAGCAAGGTCTGTGAAACACCTGTGTGCCACTAAAGAGGAAAATCAGACAGATTTCAGGGGTTGCTATACCTCATGACACAGTCCCAGTCAACCTTGATGCTTTTCAGCTTGCAGGAACTGTGCCTGCTACTTCAGTCTCTGCTTGCCTTGCAAGCCAGGACTGAGACTGTGCATTGTTTGGCTGTGTAAGTTTACTCACATTATAGTATACTCATGGGTGTGATTGCTCCCACATCCTATAGAAAGAGAACCTTTAGACACAGTTTGGTGCTTGACAGACCCTGTCCATACATGCAGGGTTTACTGCACAGTATCACCTACAGGTTGCATCAAGCAGCCACATGGAGACCTGTTACTTTACACTTTTCAAAGAAAAGTAACTACATCTTTTTTTGTGCAGGAATATCAAACAAAAATTTGCTCCACTATACATGTCTATCAGCCAACTTTATCCATACAGTGAAAAAGAATGCTTTGTTGAAAAGAAAAGAAAAAGAAAAGAAAAGAAAAGAAAAGAAAAGAAAAGAAAAGAAAAGAAAAGAAAAGAAAAGAAAAGAAAAGAAAAGAAAAGAAAAGAAAAGAAAAGAAAAGAAAAGAAAAGAAAAGAAAAGAAAAGAAAAGAAAAGAAAAGAAAAGAAAAGAAAAGAAAAGAAAAGAAAAGAAAAGAAAAGAAAAGAAAAGAAAAGAAAAGAAAAGAAAAGAAAAGAAAAGAAAAGAAAAGAAAAGAAAAGAAAAGAAAAGAAAAGAAAAGAAAAGAAAAGAAAAGAAAAGAAAAGAAAAGAAAAGAAAAGAAAAGAAAAGAAAAGAAAAGAAAAGAAAAGAAAAGAAAAGAAAAGAAAAGAAAAGAAAAGAAAAGAAAAGAAAAGAAAAGAAAAGAAAAGAAAAGAAAAGAAAAGAAAAGAAAAGAAAAGAAAAGAAAAGAAAAGAAAAGAAAAGAAAAGAAAAGAAAAGAAAAGAAAAGAAAAGAAAAGAAAAGAAAAGAAAAGAAAAGAAAAGAAAAGAAAAGAAAAGAAAAGAAAAGAAAAGAAAAGAAAAGAAAAGAAAAGAAAAGAAAAGAAAAGAAAAGAAAAGAAAAGAAAAGAAAAGAAAAGAAAAGAAAAGAAAAGAAAAGAAAAGAAAAGAAAAGAAAAGAAAAGAAAAGAAAAGAAAAGAAAAGAAAAGAAAAGAAAAGAAAAGAAAAGAAAAGAAAAGAAAAGAAAAGAAAAGAAAAGAAAAGAAAAGAAAAGAAAAGAAAAGAAAAGAAAAGAAAAGAAAAGAAAAGAAAAGAAAAGAAAAGAAAAGAAAAGAAAAGAAAAGAAAAGAAAAGAAAAGAAAAGAAAAGAAAAGAAAAGAAAAGAAAAGAAAAGAAAAGAAAAGAAAAGAAAAGAAAAGAAAAGGAAAAGAAAAGAAAAGCAATGACTGTGCCTAGAGCTTCTTCTTCATACCAGGACTGAGAATTAATATATTCCCTCTTTCTCAGTTCCTCTGATTATGCACCTCTGTTTCATAGAATAGTCAAGATTATTGTTAGCAGGTTCAATTAAACAGCCTTAGTTCTACTTCCTCACTGCCTTAGGCAGTAGGTCTCCACAATATTTCTCAGTTCTGAATAATAACATTCAATGATGACATCTCAGATAGAACAGAGCAAGCTACAAGGCAACAACCAGAGTTAATTTCTTTTCCAGTAACAATCATCAATCATTCTTTTATTTTTTTTAAAATTGAAGTCACATTAACAAAATGCTCATATGTTTAATATCTGCAATTGATTTTCAGGAATAAACTACATTAGAAAAAATATTTTTTTAATCCTTCACAAGACCAGATATGAAAATAATTTCTTTTTTAAATAAAAACTAATACTTTCTAGTTTTGACTTCCAGTGTTTCCTTCATAATCTCATTTAAGAGTTTAAATCATCTCCTGACTATATGCTGCATGTAGATATAGAGCATAAAATATGTCTTCAAAGTTGAGCAGCCTAACATTTTGATTAAAAATGCTAATAAAAACCTACAGAGTCATTGGTGAAGGGGAAAGGCCCACACCTCTATCATCAGACTGCACTTTGATAGAAATAAATAAAGTGCTTACTTAGAAGGTGTCCAGACATAGTGTTTCTAAAGCATATCTGTAGTTTCAGCTTCTATCTGGTGTAAACCAGGTATTTCTGAAGCCTGCCCACAAAACAGACCATAACAGGAATGGACTTGTATACAATGGTTTCTTATTAATCCTGATCTTGTGTAAAGAATATTTTGTCAGCATTTGGACGGCCCATTAATTTTGAGGGAAATATTCCTACAGTGTATGACTTTGTCAATTACCTAATACTTTAAACTGACTCTTCTTACTCTAGTACTATCTCAAAAGTTGTCCCCTTTCTTCTCTTCTTCAACATCTTGTCATTTGTATTCTTTACAAAATTAGAATTTTCCCTTATGCATGTAAAAGCTATGGTTTAATGGAAAAGAACTACTGTGGAAACTGTGCTTGGCTAGTATGTGTGAACTTGTCTTTTCAGGTATAGTGAATCTCTGCCACAAAAATGAAAGAAACACCTGTGACGTTTCCCAGTCAACTTGCAATCCATCGCAGGCAGAATGATCAGACGGCACAAAGACCATCATACAGAACATTTACCCATGACTAGTGTTTGTCTACAATATCAGCAAGGCCAAGCAAACCTAGTGTGAAGGCACTGCACAGCCCCAGCTGCACAAGGATTTTTAAAATGTGCACATTGCTAAACCCACTGGAAAGATACACCCCTTCTCCCCTTTCTCTCTCTCTTTGCAGTCATAGGCATCTTCAGAATTCCTACAGCAACTGAAGGGTCTTCAAATCTCACATGCTGAAGGCTGCTGTTAGACTATCAGAGAAGAGTCATACATACTCTGGTTGGTTCTGCCTGAAACTTGCAGCCATTCCAACAATAACTACAAGACCTGTATTTGGATTAGGACTTGTTTTTCTGTAACGTATCATTGCAGTGTTTGGCCTGATGATTTTGAAACAGAAAACTATGAGGGACAGACTGGACCACAGCATGATCAGTGTTGCGCAAAACATCTTTTACCTTTTAAAAGGTAAAAGGTAAGATGCAGAGCATCTTATACATCTGCATGAGAATGCAGGAAAACAATTTCAAAAAGGATCCTTTAGCTCGTGTACATCTTGCCTGACTTCATTGCCCCCATCTAGTCCAGGGCTTTTCCATCAAAATATTCATGAGGATTGCAGCAGTATTCCATCAGCCATACCACAAAGCAGGTTTTAAAAATAGATCTGGTTTCTGTCCCACGCTCTATATGGCACCAACATATTTTTGCCATACATCAGTTCCTCTGACTTTAAAAAAAAAAAAAAAAAAGAAAAGGAAAAAAACCCCAAACCCCACCAGAAGCAGGCAAGCTAACTAATCCAAAAATAGGTACTTTAGACTCAGTCATATAATATGGACCATTTACTCCCAACCATCCTTCTCTCTCCATTGCCACACCATCTGCTTGTAATGCAGACCATCTGATGAGGTGCAACATTTATTCTGCCAAATCAGAGCCACTTCCCAGCTGTTCTGGCCTGTTCTCCACCTGCCTCCACTGTGTTCTCACATAGACTTTCTGGATGAGCCCTGGACACCCGCCACCCACACTCACCCAAAGGGTTTCTAGATCCCACTGTTTCAAGCTGTCTGTACTGTACACTTGCAGCTTGTAGATGCTGAGTCAGACCTCTCTTGCACCTTCATATTAAGTATCTTAAGTGCTGTTATAATACAACATTTGCTTTCCTATCATTGTGATACAAGGGTTTTAGAAAAATTCTGTCTCTCTCCAGCTTACCACATTGACCTATACTGCATGCATCTGCTACCCAACATCACACCATACCCGATCACATCACTCAAATCTCCTCCTCCATTTAAATCAATGTAACTCTATACCCCACTTTATATTCCAGGCAAAGGAAACCATAACAACAATGGGAAATTTCCATGCTTACACTTGAAGGGATGTCATGAACTTACGGACAAGACAGCAAGGAAGCAGAAAGCTGGAAAAGACTCAAGTATGAACTGCCCATTCCGAGCTGCATCCAGTCTCCTCATGGCAAATCTCATAGACTGCAATTGCAAGGCTCTTTTCTTGAATCTGAGGTTTCCTTCCCCCGCAACTTCACCCTGCTGTGAGAGCAAAAGGCTGCTCTGCACTCCAAAGTGTGAAAATACATGGAATGATCCTTTAAGTGCCCATACAGTGCAACTGTACACACAACACAACAGCATGGAGTGTTGAAGTTATATGTAGTATGTGGAGTCAGAAGGCCTGCTTGGATATTGTTGAAGGGCAGAAACAGATCTCAAGTGACATTCTAACTGCTGAAGTGTAGCTGGGAATTGTTTGGAAAGATTGGTGGTTAGCATGGGCCACGGTGATTCAAGTAGTATCTCTAACTGCCTACTTGGATAGATAAAATTGTTCTGTTTATGGGGATTTTTCTCAGTAATTACATTAGTAAATTACAGCAAATCATAGTTTACTAATATATCTGTAGTCTTTCAGTACAGGAAGAGAGAGTGATGATTAAACTAGCACTTTGGTTTTGTTTCTCAGCTGTGCAAGTTTTATTCTGGTAAGTCACAACCTCATAGTTGTTGTGGAAAGGTTATAGAAATAATGTGCTGCATCAAAGATTAACCCAGAAAGAAGATCTATGGGGAAAAAATTACTATCGTAATCATACCACAGTATTTATAGCTCCCCCTCATGGTACCTATTCTAAAATAAGCATCTGCAGGAAGAGTTAGATCAATATAACTATAGCAGTAAAAATTATGCCAGTAAATTTTGCATGTAGACAAACTCTAAACAATTCATATTCTACAAGAAATGTGTAAGAATTGCAATATTTTTATGACCTTGGATTCTAGAGAAATCTCGTCAGTGGTTGCGAGTATAACCACATTGTAATTGGGTTTTTTTTAGTTTAGTTGTAATTCTTAGTTTGTTAATTCATAACACATGATTTTCTCAAAGACATTTTTTATGAAGCATGGACTTTAGATTTTGGACTGTGGATTGAAAAAACCCAAAACATGCATGTGCTTTGTTTGTTTGTTATCAGACTTATTAAAAATAAAATTATTAAATGCTGTTTGGAATGGGTAGGGGAAATAGATGAAAAGAATTAGAATGGGAAAAGCAGTGATAGTTTTACCACTGCATTTTCAGGTTGAAACATGTGTGCATAATGACATACATGTTACTTCAGCACCTGTATTTTACAGCATAAAAAGAAATAGAAGTTGATTGAGGAAAAAGATGTGAACCTAAAGTAGTCATGAAAGTTCTTTTCTGAAGTCCCGTGTCTTGCCAGTATTTATTTGGGTTACCACGTGCAACATTTGTACTCATCAAAAATATGATCACAAATAAATTTAATTCAACCAAATGTTTATCAATAAGCAAATGAAAGAGGTCATGAATAGGAATGAAATTACATGGTAGAATCTATTTATAACTATAGTTACCAGACAGCTTTAGCTGCAATATACTTAGCAATTAAGTGGATGTTTACTGCTATTATCTATAATGAGACAGCAGGCTATGGAGAAAAATCTAGATTATGACAGTCCTCATTCTGCCACCCCTACTGATACTGATTTCAAAGGGAAGTAGTCAAAGAGAGCTCCGATACATATCATCTCTAAGTACAAGATAAATGGTATTTTGAAGAAAAAAATAAGATTTCAAAGCAAATAATGGTTCCAAATGGTATACTGTGAAAGGTTTATGTTAATCTACATTGATTAATAGTAGAAAAAAAGAAAGAATTCCTTGTTTGCAGCTGAACATAACTGCGTACGTCACTCAGAGAAATAAAAAGAGGCCACTTAGGTACTGAACAGAATGCACATGTTCAAAGTGCCTACATTTGATCACAAGGAACTAAAACTCAAAGCTTCAGGTGATGAAGTACAAGGAACAAGGCTCTCTTGAACTAAGATCAAGATGTTTAAGCACTGTACAACTATTTCAAAATAACAGTGTTCATGGGAAATCAGAACAGAAACGGACTGAAATCTTGTCAGATGAAAGAGGATCGTGAGGTATGAGTTGAGAGATGACAGTGCTGATTGACTAAACCCAGCTGCTGCCTTCTAGATTACTCATCTATAGAACCCTCTCAATATGTTGTTTGTCAGATTGTCAAGTTACAACTCCAGTGAACTATTTTCCTTTGCAGTAGAGGCACATGCTTGAAAATAAGAATAAATTCCGTGCACTGGTCCAGTTAAATTAAACCATAAGAAGAAACAATTATTCTGCATCCAAAGTTTTTTCCATCATTAGGAAATTCCCTCCAGGAATTAAAGGGTTCCCCCACAAAAACGGTGGCAGGATCAATAGCCCAACTGAAGTGCATCTACACCAATGTATGTGGTATGGACAACAAATAGGATGAGCTGAAAGTCATTGTGCATAGTGGGAAAACTATGACATAGTTGCCATCACAGAAATATGGTGTCCTCCTCTACTTGGCACTGGTGAGACCACTCCTCAAATCCTGTGTTTGGTTTTTGGGCTCCTCACTACAAGAACGACATGGAGGTGCTGGAGTATGTCCAGAGAAGGGTGTGGTATGGACAACAAATAGGATGAGCTGAAAGTCATTGTGCATAGTGGGAAAACTATGACATAGTTGCCATCACAGAAATATGGTGTCCTCCTCTACTTGGCACTGGTGAGACCACTCCTCAAATCCTGTGTTTGGTTTTTGGGCTCCTCACTACAAGAACGACATGGAGGTGCTGGAGTATGTCCAGAGAAGGGCAATGAAATTGGTGAAGGATCTGGAGCACAAGTCTTATGAGGAGTGGCTGAAGGTTCCGAGGTTGTTTAGCCTGGAGAAAAACAGGATCAAGGGGAGAGCCTTATTGCTCTCTACAACTATGTGAAAGAATGTTGCAGCCAGGTAGGGGTCAGTCTCTTCTCAGTAGCAAGAGATAGAACAAGAGAGAATGGCCTCAAGTTGCACCATGAAAGGTTTAGATTGGATGTTAGAAAAACTTGCTTCACCAAAAGCATTGTCAAGCGTTGGAACAGTTTGTCCAGGGAAGTGGTGGAGTCACTGTCCCAGGAGGTATTTAACAGATGTGTAAATGTGGCACTTAGGGACATGATTTAGTGGTGGACTTGGCAGTGCTGAGTTAATGATTGGACTCAATAATCATAAAGGTCTTTTCCGATCTAAACAATTCTACAGTTCCGTGATCTAGAATCTCTTGTGTGACTGCAGTTATCCCTTAATTTGAATACTTACATAAACTGAAACTGGAAACCAAAGTATATTCCTTTTTTTTCAATTTAATTCCCCACATTACCCCCAAACCCACAACTAAACACCACTACCACACCTCCATCCACTCGTTTTAGCATTGTATACAGTGCAATAATCCAGATTATCCAGGACACCTCAGAGAAGAAAATATTGTTGAAATAAAAGCAATGAATACCTTTTTTTTCTTAGCAGTAGGAGTCACTCTTCAGGTTATACATGTAAAATGAGTGAGGTTTCACAATCTTCGTCAGCAGCATTTTGTGCTGGTTGTTGCAGGTGGGAGAAGAGGATTCCACAAAGCACTGCAGCTAAGTCTCTGCAGGTGAAGGCAGCAGTAGGCTAACAAGGCTGGCTGCTGAATCTACTGGGTAAAGGGCATTTGAAAGAGATCAGGAAAAGGCAGAGGGGAAGGCAACCCTGGGTGATGGAGGTTTGAAAAGAATTGTTTAAGTGAAAGTCTAAACACAGGGTGGTATGAATAGTGAAACTACATGTTTGGTATGAGAATTTGCAAGAGCATTTTGTGCTGGAATAGAAATTCAGGTTTTGAAAGTAGAAATATTTTAACTTAATATTGGATAGTGAAAGAGACTTCAAAGTTTTCCACTCAATCTTTGTTCACTCACTGAGGCAAGAATTCCATACAATATCAGATTAAAAATAGGGATTTATTTCTGAAAAACACTTTATTTCTATAGTTTGCATACTGACTTTATTACAGTTGAGTTTCACAGATCATGAATCGGACAGCAATTTTCTATTGCAAGCCTTCATACCACTGAAACAATGGACTTTCCTCTGTTAATGCATATTCAGATCAATCTCTTGAGAGTATTTTTTAATGTACTTTTTGTAATTTACATATGCTGATTTAATTTGTACTATTAATGGGAGATCAGTGAAATCACAAGATAAAACTATGCTCCAGATGTCTAGCATTCTGCAGACATTAACACCTGTATGCAATGGATAGATACCTTGTATTGTACTAGCTTCAGCCCTTAGCTGCTAAATTATAATTACTTTGGTATGACATACCAGAAAATGTCAGTGATAACATACTGTGAGAAGTGTCATTACACAGATGGCTACTAAGTGATATGTCCCAGCTAGATACCACTTGAAAATCACAAAGGCTCCTTTCTCAGAAAGCAATACAATTATTTTTCAAAACTTAGAAAACAGTTTTCTTGTAGGACTAATGCGTATATTTATAACAGAGCTCAAGATAAAAAAGAAATCTCAACTGAAAGACTTCTTAATATCTTGAAACAAATATGGTAATGCTTTGTTCCACTGCTGTTAAATCTAGCTCCTATCTTAAATCCTTATTAGGATGAAAAAAACCTTCATATCAATGTCTACAATGTCCCAGATTTTATCTCAGATCACTAATAAATCCTTCAAAATAATACAGTATGGCAAACTTCCCTTCTTTTACAAAAAATATTAAGGAATATATATATATACATATGCGCTTAAACACTGACAGTCCTTTATGATTTAATTTCAGCATTATTTGTGCAAGATAAAAAAAAAAAGTCGCATGGCTTCTGAGAAGATGCAAGTATATTTATCTCCCAAAACGAAGCCAGGATTGAAAGGCAAATGATCACAGTCTGTCTTGAAATTATTTTATTCAATAAGTGGATCTAAATTGCACACAAATATAAAAATTTTGATGTTTTAGACAGCAGATGAACAGATTAAACAGACAGCATTATTTTTAAAATAGATGATGGAAGAGTCTTTACCTGATAACTGCCTCGACAAAATAAGTAAACAAACCCTTGATTTCAGAGAGTCTTGAATTATGAAAAGATAATTGGAACTTGCATCTTGATGCACAGTAGTGTCTTCTGTATCTTTTAAAATAAAACCTGTTTTGGCAGTTGTACAGATATACTGCATTGCTCACAAAAATGCACAATTTGCCTGCTTTTGTTATTTAAGTACACATAGCAGCTTGAAGTCTCTACTCAAATACAAGCTGAAATGTCTGAATATTACTAAAAGAAAAGAAGAAAAATCATAATTTCATACTGAAATGGGACTTGCAAAGGACATTGAGAAGTCCAGCTTAGTTATAGCAACACTGTGGTACAATCCTCTAGTACCTTTCACAAAGAATCTCTGGGTTCTCTTCAGCTTAGTACAAGTCAAAACACCTTTAGGCAAAATTTTGTTCAGCAGTAATAATAATAATAACAATAATGAAAAGAGGTATAAGAAAAAGAGAGAGAGACAAGTGAAACCTAAGAAAGATGAGTGATGCACAATACTGTTGCTCACCACCTGCTGTCTGATTCTCAGCCTGTCACTGAGAAGTGATCATCCCCTCACAGCCAACTCTCCCCAGTTTCTATACTGGGCATGATATTCTATGGCATGGAATATCCTTTTGGCCAGTTTAGGTCAGCTGTCCTGGCCATATTTCCTCCAAGCTTCTTGGGTACCTCCTCACTGGTCGAGCACAGGAAACTGAAATGTTCTTGAACTAGAGCAAGAACTGCTCAGCAGCAACTAAAACATCAGTATGTTATCAACATTATTCTCATCCTAAATCCAAAACACAGCACTGTACCAGCTGCTAGGAAGAAAATTAACTTTCCCAGCTGAACTGAGGACAATGGGACTTCTGTATTTCAAGCAGTGAAAAGTCAATGGTGTGTCTGTCTTCATGTCTCAGTGCTAAGTGGTCTGATTTAAAACAGGTATAATTTGAAAAGGATTGCTTGTTCATTTTCAGAGAAAACCAGATAAACACATTTAATTAGAGCTATTTTTAAGAGATCAGCATAATCATAAACATTTCTGGAGTAGCATAAAAGATGTTTCCTAGTGAACTAAGTACTGTTGAAAAACTGTCTAACCAGGGTGCCAAAGTAATTGCTACCAGTTATACCACTTTTCATTATTTACCTGAATTATGGATGTTATGATATACAAGTCACAGGAAATACATTCCGAGCTCTGAAGAGCTTACAGCCTTGAAGCAAGCCACCCTGCTGCAGGCAAGTAATAAATAAATATAAATATATATATTACATCTATATATGTATACACATATTTAACATACACATCCACATGTCCCCCTAGTGTGGATTTCGGGTTTTTTTCTGTTTGCTGTCTGTCTATTCTGAGGCTTCCAATACACAGTATGTACTTACTCTGAAAGATAATTCTGTCTTCAACAATTTAGCAAACAAAATGTATTTTCTGGAGTTCCCCAGCATTTTGCAGTGTGAGGCTAAATATGACAAACTATTTTGTATGGGCCTAAACGATGTGAATGCTAACATCCTTTTCATTTCATGCAACAAAGTTGACAGCATGCTGTAGAAATAAAATGATGCACAAGTATAAATATACATAAATTTTCAATAGCTAGAAGATACGAGACATGGCACATCAGCAAGTTTCTGATGAGATAGGAGACCATCTTTATCTGTCCACTTCCCATTTACTCACTACCTTCTACTTAGGAGTCCAAGTTAGAGTTTATCATGGAAAAAAAAAAAGGAAAAAAAAAAGAAAAAGGGATTATTTTGAAAGACTTCAATTTTATCCAAGTTTATTCTTACTAAGCATGAGCACTGCCACACTGAGCTTTGCTGACTTAAGGAAAATAGGAAAATGTTTCTTCCATCTAATACCATAGCAAATCCTGCTCTATCTCATTCTATTCCTAAGCACATTAGGAAACAACAACTAAGCATGAAACTGGAAAATTAAGGAGAAAGGTAAATATAAAACTGAAGAATCTGCAAGAAAGTACACTTTTGTTTCAGTGTAAGACTTCCAAATTTTATTGTCTAGTCAATGATTTTAAAGACAGTGAAGATTATAGGCATCACATCTTCATAAGAAATCATTGTAAGTCAATCAATAACCATGTTCTGTTGTCTTGAAAGGAGAGTAACTGCAGGTAAATAAAATACTTTCTGATATTGGATATGTGATATACTGCAAGGGTGGAAAGTTATGACTACCCGAGTTAATCTGTATACTGTATGAGCATGTACTACATAACATAAAAATCACCTTTCAGTCTGAGCAACCTGCAGCTTTATACTGTTGGAAGAAACAGGTGGAAAACTGTGGAGAACATGGATGATCCATCATTAATGTTCCCTAAAATATATTTCTATCCAACAATATGGTATCAGTTCCACTTGCTGACAGACAGTAGAGAGCTGAATAGGCAGAGGGAGGACAATCTTTCCTGCAGTTCCTGTCATATTAAACATATGTACACGAAGAAAGTTTGTCTCAGATCCTAAAACTGGTAGTCAAAAGAACTCTTAATTTTCATGATTTTCTTTAATATTAGCCTGTTTTATGCAGATCATGAAAAGTGGGAAAGAACTGAAAGAGAATGGAGAAAGGAAGAAAATGTTGGGGTTTGGTAAAATTCAGTAGGAAAGACTGGTAGAGATATGAGATTTTGTGACCACAGCTCAATGCTAGTTACACAGAAATGTTTAAAATGAGAAAATGTGAACAGAATAAAAAAAAATCATGATTTTCAGCTTGAAGTTGATGAGGTTTAAACACTTTGACAGTTCATGCATTGCTTTTTCTTTTTTCTGTTTCCCCTATTAGCGAATTTGTGGGTATAAATTACTGTCTAAAACTTATCATGCTGATCAAAATCAAAATGTGGAATTGAAAATTGTCTGAGGAAATCTGCTAATGTGTGCAGGAGGTCTGATGAGTTTGCACTTATTAACTTGGACCAGTGATCCCGGCACCTTAATGTCTAATTTTGTTTAAATGTTTTATAAGTTAGCTCTACTTCACAGGTGTTATTTAAATTCTTTCTTTGTCATTATGTGCATAGAAACCATCTATGTCTATGTCTAAGGTAGACCCTTAGGAAAGATGAAGAGGATAGAATTTTTAATAGTCTGAAAAATATTACAATATAATGATGTATTTTCTCTTAAATCATTTGTATAATAAAAATAAAAGCTTTGTTTGCTTATCACTTGCCTGAAAACGTATATGTGTATTATTTCCAAAAGAAATATTAAGCCACAATATAATAAAAATAAAAGCTTTGTTTGTTTATCACTTGTCTGAAAACGTATATGTATTTTATTTCCAAAAGAAATATTAAGCCACAAGATAGATCTGTTAAACACAAACACAAACAAAAAATTGCTATGAGGAATGTCCTCATAGTGAAATTATGAGAAAGCATTGGAATTACAAACAAAAAATCTGCTATGAGGAATGTCCTCTTAGTGAAATTATGAGAAAGCATTGGAATAATGTTCAAAAAGCTCTTGAGCACGAAACACGAGGTTTAAGAATTAATTAGAAAAATCCACACGAGGTTTAAGAATTAATTAGAAAAAGGATGGACACATATTTCTTGAGAAGTACAGATACCCATTTAATTTATCCACATGAAAGTAATATTTACACATACAGATACCCATTTCCTTTTATCCACATGAAAGTAATATTTACACTATTTTGTGCTGAACAATATCTTTATTGTCAAAGTGAAAAAATATGAAAGGACATTTCTTACATCAGTGCTTATGGTCAGATTTCTCCACCAATAACATCACAGGACAAGCAATAAAATTTTCTTGTAAAAATAATTATATTCTTTCCTTTGCTTTTAGAGGTTCAGATAATTATGTGCATATAAAGTTCAATACCAAACATATCCCTAAGATCAAGTACTTTGAATAGTCTCTTATCAAACTGATTCAAAATTGAAGTATTTCCTTTATGACTTTGTTCAGGCTAAATTTAAATTATGATTTCTTTGAATTAAAAATAAGCTTGTAGAATGAATGTGTGGAAACCAAACAGTTACCACAAAAATGTACAACTCAGAATGTAGCTTATGGAAGATGATGACAGACTGAACTGACAGCAACTTAATCGTAGATTCGAATTAAAGCAGAAGGTTAATAAAAATTTAAATGTTTAAACAAAAAAAATCTAACATGTATAGGCACTAGAGTTTGAATTTAATTTCAAATAGTGTTTTTTATAGGTCACATTTCCTGTAATGGACTCTTCATAGGCAATAAAAATCATCTTTATTTATGTCAATCAGCATAAGCTTTGGGATATGAAGAGCCTCAGAAAAAGACCACAGTAGCTGAGCAAGAATTGATCATGGATCCCATGCCCTTCAGCATAGTGTGTCAGTTTATGAAAGTGGCTTCTCTTATTATTACAATTATAAGGAATAAAAATTGCTATCCTGAATTAAACTAACTTCATTGTATGAATCTGCAACTTCAGTTTTGTTGTCTTGGTAACTACAAAACCAGCTTTGTTATTTAATGCTCCATTTATAGTTATTATAGTTTATGTGAGAGTATGGAAAATGGCTCATTTCCAACTCTGAGTCCTTCTTACAAAGATCAGTGTTACCTGTATGTCAATGTTGATCCCAAAATTTGATATCCAAGAATATTTTGCACACACTTACTTTACCAGAAAAACTTGGTGAATGCACTTTATTCAACTTAAAGCATTCAAAATAGAAGGTATTCAATAGAAAACATGTTTCAAAGCTGTCAGTAAATGACTAATCCTATAGCCTCTATATTTCACTAGGCATATCATTTATGCAATTTTTTTTTATTTGTGAATTGTGATAACTCTGTTAGACATGAATGAAGCTGATCCAGGATGAATATAGATGCAAGTAGGCTGGAAATAAATTTATGACATTAAGAATTAGGTGATTTTTGCTCTGCATTTGACTTGTCATTGATTATTAAATTTTCTCTATTGAGTCCTATCTTCACCTCTCACATAAAGTATGGATTGACATGACAGCTTCTTGCCAGGAAATTACTTGAAGTCTAATGCTGTCTTGTTGTTAGGAAAAAGAATGTCAAGTTTTCTAACATTCTGCAATTAAGAAGCTTACCATTTCTTTGTATAATTATGAATCTAAAGAAGATGAAATAAACCTGAGATTTCTGATGTTCATATTGTACCATACATTTAGAGGTGTCTAAAAGCTGGTCTTAAGTTAGATATCCCTTTAAAAATATCTTTGTTTACTTAATATTGGAGAAGAATATTTTTAATCTTACTTGGTTTGTTTCTTGAGATGTACCCTTCCTGTGACACCACAATGGTACTCTGCACTGTTGCTGATGAAAAGCAATTCTTCTATCAGAAAAAGAAAACAGAAGATAGGAGGAATAGCTGCAGTTAGTGTATTATTTGTAAAACTAAGACCGAAGTTCTTTCTTGTTCCAAACCTCTCCTCTTTTCAAACAAATTCCAATTTGTCTTTCTGTAAGGTTTATTAAACATGTATCTTATGACACTTCATATCCTATTATAAATGATTCGCTGCATACCTTTGATAGAGACACAGAGGAAAAATATAAATTGCTACACTTGATACTGAATGATAGTTGGAACAGCATCGAAGTTTCTGTTATTGAACTCTGATTAATGATAACTGCCAATCAGCCCCTCAGATATCTTCTCCATATCAAATGTCAGAAAGTTCAGGTTGAAGTTCTAACACTGAAAATCAAAAATTGGATGTTCTCAGAGATCCTATCTACAGCATAATGCTGGACATTTATAAAATTTGATGCATTTAAAATACAGGAAAGAAACACATTTAAATAAATACATGAAATTTGCGAAACTCTGCATCGAACTGCTAATTAATGCATGACTGCTCTGGTTAAACTCTTCTCCTTTGTGTCTTCAGTGGGTTTCATCAGCAGATTGCAGAAAAACCTGTGATGAGCTACACAGTAGAAAGTACTTAAGGAGATGACGCTGACAGCCTCACCATAATATTTGCTTCAGCATCCTTTGGAGCTAACAGAACTGACTGTGACAGTGCCATATGCTCAGGAATGAAGGAACTCTCAGGGGATAACAGGTAACCCTCACTCTTTCTCTGGAGAAACTAATTACTCAGTACTATTCAATAAGAGAGTTGCCAAAATGTTTTTCTGGAATATCTGAAAAAGATTTGCGCAGACAAACATTATAGTAGGGAAATTTAGGTAAAATAGATATGAGATCTTAGATCTGTCCTTGAAGGTCTTTTAATTCACTGTACTTGTGTTTCAGAAAGATTGAAGTTGTTATAGAATATTTGATCAGAGTTCCTAAAAGAGGGACTTTGATTTGCTAAACAGTACAGTATTTGTCCTAGAGCCCACTCTAAGGAATGAATAACATTGAATCTAATGCCTCAGTCATTAAGAGAAAAAGGTGGTTTAGCAATAGTCCAGATGAACAACTGTACCAGGAATTACATTTAATAATGCAAATACACTGGTTTCCGGTAAAAAATAGTCCTAGTAACATCCAAAAAATACTGTAGATAATTTCCAGCAACATTTCATCAATATTTGAGAGAGTCTAGTCAAAGCTGTAAATGAAACACATTTTTGACCGCATGGGAAAACTCGAATCAGTGAATCAATACTCTCATTTTACTTCTTTTGATAAGAGAAAAAGACCGATCTGAAAAATACAGCAACCCTTTCATATTTCTAAATATGAAACACTATGAGAACAACTAAGATTTAGAAAAAAATCTTTAAAAAATCACTTTTGACTTTATAGGTCAAACAATCTAGTTCTAACTGAGACTTTTCAAAAGGTCAAGCCATTTGAACATTTAAAGGCTCAATAGACATATCTTTGAACAGGATCAGAACAGTGAAGTTCTACTTTTAAAAATTTAGACACTGTAAACTTCTCAAATAAAAAAAGTTACCTTAAGTTTTCTTGGGTTTTTTGGTTCAGGTTTTGTTGGGGTTTTTTTGTTTGGTTGGGTTTTTTTTTTTCATTTCAGTTATAGAGCAAGTTCTATGATTATAGCTACTAAAAATGGCAGTGCATATTTATAAAAAATATGACAGCAGACATGCATGGAAAGTTCTTTCTATTTAAGTAAAAAAAGGAACAATATTTATTAGGTAAAGTAAATGCAAACTGAGAAAGTGCACCAGGAACATACTGAAAACACTTGGGCACAAATTGATAAAGTATGAGAGTACACTGAAGGAACAGTAGAAAGATAATGTTGCTATCATCAAGGTTAGTCAATAATTAAGTGAAAAAACCTACTCAGTTCAAACACAAGGTTTTCTAGTTCAGATTCCCATACCAAAATAAACATTTTAGCCTCTGCTATGTATATATCCTAATATTCTTCTAAGTGTTTCTACTCAAATTTGACTTAGGATCTGAGAAATTTTATTTTCATCCAAATTAATGTCTGTCCACAAAATGTTCAGGTAATGTGCAAAGAACATCCTAACCAGTTCATGTAGCTGCATTTGCTGTTTCCCAAATAACTTGCTTTCACAGTGGCAATTTGTCACATCAGAGTGCCTGAATTAAAAAATTAAGAAAACAGATTTCATTGAACAATACCAACCTATAATTGCCATATGAAATGAAGTAAATTTCTTGCCAAATTAATTGTTTAGATATGCATTACTTCTTTCAGTAAAAGAAACCAAACCAACACACTTGTTCATTTTTGTGACATAAGGTATCTTGTGAGCAAAGAAACAAAATTTATGAACAGAAGCATTCTGTCATGTATTCACATGGCAGACACTTAATTTGTGTTATTTTACATTTTAAAAGAAATGTCTGTAGATAAACTAAACCCCTCTGTTACTGCAACTTCAAGTTTCTCTATGCCCCCACCTTGGAACATTCTGAAAACCTTGTTGCAATGTTACATCAGTGACTTTCTTATAATATCCATTTTTAGTCAGTACATTGTGTATTTCTGATCTTTGAGGTAATAGGTTTATTTCTATAACATACTGCTGATCAGAGATTTCTTCTATTATCCTGCTTACTCTTTAGTTCTCATAAACCATGGTTTTCTTACATAGTTCCCTTTCTATTATGAGGGAGAGATTTTGCAAAGTAAGCTCAGAACTGCACATCTAATATTTGCTCTTTTGTGTAAGCACACTTTGAGCATGTTTACATACATATATATACACGAACTTCCTTTTGTGTCACTCTATTTGCACATACAGTTCACAAACTGCTAGCTCGATTATATTTCTTTTTTTAGCAGCCCCATCTGTTGTAAATATATATACTTCTATCCTGATACTTTAATCTTGAAGATATTTTATAGTAGTATTTATTGTAGAGATTATACTTGGCTTATAATCATGCACAAACACAAGAGTTTGATAGTACCTCTGAAAAATTCAAAGAAAGGTGAGAAGCCATTCATGTCCATGTGATAGTTTAAGCTGGCTGAGGCACCATTACATAAAAAAGAATGATTTTCCTTCTTTCACATTCAGATACATCTACTTGTTTTGGGACTCAGTCATTAAGAACTGAACATATCATAGCTAAACAAGATTTATGTAGGGTGTTTTGGGAGTCCATCATAATCTCCATATAGGGATGTTTAGAAAAATGAAATACACAGTGAATTCAAATACAAGTAGTAGAAAAATAATACAGTCTACTGAGTGAAAGTAACACATTATTTAGCAAATATTGCTCTATCTTTTATACGCATTTTTGGATGCCTACTGTTTGCTTAAATAACTTTAAGAGGAGATGTGGAATCATTTGCACTAAATCCATAAAATTTTGGAGTATTTCACATCCTGGGCAGCATACTGGATAGTTACTGTAGGTACTAGCCAGGTAGAACTGCTTTCTTTAGCACTCAGATAGGTTCAATCCTTTCCCAAGAGCCAGGCTCAGCAATGTCAGGACAGGGGATCTTAAATCAATTTTAGACTTCAGAAGAAGGAAGAGCTGCTTCTTTAAAAAGGACATGAGAAATATGCACGTCCATATGTCTGGTGATGAAGTGGCAGACAGAAGTGGTACATTAAACCCAGAATCAACAGAAAAACATTACAAACTGTATGGAGTAAAAAGAGCATGAACAACAGGAAGCTTGTGCAGAGCTTCTCCTATTTTTTGTACATAAGACTGGAATACTAGTCTCTCTGAGGAGAAAAGAAAAAAGGTCTACAATAAGGCATTTGGTGTTCATAGAAAAGGCCAAACTATCCAAGCAGAGAGCATCATGAAATTTATTGGCGATGTCTCAATGAGAGCACACACCAGCAAAAACACTTGAGCAACAGCACTGGCAGCTGCCTGCTGAGAGAGAATTCTGCTAACAGAACA
The DNA here is from genome assembly GCF_000695815.1 of Acanthisitta chloris. Classification (NCBI taxonomy): domain Eukaryota; kingdom Metazoa; phylum Chordata; class Aves; order Passeriformes; family Acanthisittidae; genus Acanthisitta; species Acanthisitta chloris. Next base: position 83,126 of record NW_008649885.1, read on the forward strand.
GTTGGCTTGGAATGGGAGAAGGAGGAAAATAACTTCAGCTGCTGGAAGCCAACCAGATCTCGCTTTCTCGGAATCAATCTCACTGAGAGTCACAGTAAGTTGTCATACTGGGAGACACCACAGAAAATGAAATAACTTGAGAAACAGCAAGACTTTGGAAATTGTCCATGTTTCACAGCACATTTTTTCTCTTCTAGTATGCCTGTTGAAGGGCAAACTTTCTCTCTGGGAACAGCAGTCCATGTAAGCTAAAGCTAAAGGAGTTGCATATTTTCAAAGTTATGGAAGAATTTAGTTCTAACCATTAAGGTTTCATGGTTTCAACTGGAATCATAGAATCATGGAATCTTTTAAGTTGGAAAGGACCTCTAAGGTCATTGAGTCCACCATTAAATTACAGTTATCTTTAAAAATATGTTTTCACTAGAAATCATTAAGAATGTTTTCACCAGAAATTGTTAGATCATTTCTTCTTTATACATTTGAAGATGTTGAAGTAAGTTAAATAAATAATAAAACTAGCAGTAAATTATTAATCAACTGTCTGAGGGAGAGATGAAGTTTTCCTGTACTAGGACATAGATGAGAAAGAAGTTGTGGATCAACATCTGAAATCAGCTAATGAGTATTGTATCTGGTGACAATCCCATACCAGAAAATAGGTATGTATATTTGACCTGTTTTGGAGCATTCTGTATGTTAGTAGTATACAGTCTGTAGAGTGTAAGACTATATTTGCATTACAGCATCCTGATGACTAGATGTCTACCAGCTACCTCCTTACTCTAGAAACAACATATAAGATCTTTAAAGAAATGAAGCAATATTTTTGTCTTTAGCTATGTCTGTCATAAATACCAGTAAGTGTGAAGGCTACTAAGGATGTTATAAGCAAATATTTAATTTCATTTTACTTCATTTTGTCTCAAGGCAAAGGGAGGCAAATAACTGTTAACAACAAAGCCTGTGACATAGCCACAACCAACCAACTGAAAAGTTAAAATGCAACCAGCTGTGCATGTTGGATCCTTAGCACATTACCTACTATATAAGAAGAGAGACACAATGGGCCCTTGTTTGCACTGTATTGCTCAAAAAGTGTATCAGAAGAGGATCTATTTCCCTCACATTCTGTTAAGTGCTCTGGGCTGAATATTTGAATTCTGAACCTCACAGAAAGTGTGACACACCAGGGATGGAGGGGGGGGAGGGAAACAATAAATGAAAAAAAAAGAGGAGGATAAATGAATGTTCATATCAGTCGGAAACAAAATATAAACCTGTGCTTTTCAAGCCATGTTTATTCTCTTTGGCAACTGTGCATGGACAAAACTTATGGATTTACTAGAAAATTAGGAAAAACACACCATGGCTATTCAAAAAGAATATGTAGTCACATTGTAATAAAATAAGGCATGTCTCTTATGTTAGTTCTAAGGGTACACTTGAAAAATTTCTCACCAATTTTTTTCTGCCCAGGAAAAATGTAGGATTTTCATTTGGAGCTCTCCTGGGTACCATCATCTTTTTTTTATTAATTATGAGGTTAGAACATCAACCTTACTATTTTAAACCACAATGAAAAATTATGCCAGAAGATACCACTACCACTGATACCACTATCATGATTGTAAATGAATGCATTTTCTCCTGGTTTGACCTCTTTTAGATGTATGTCACGTGGGCCTGCAAAACAATCTAAGATATTTCCTAACTGTGGCCTGGATAAAGAGAAGAGGAAGGAAAAAATACTCCAGAGAGAGGAGAAAATTATTAAATAAGAAAATATGCTTATAGGTAAATATAAAGAGCAAGTCTAGTTTAATTAATTTTATTGTCTTATTAAAACAATAAATGCCTCTATTATGTGAATGCTACACAGACATGTATCATTTTTTGTTAACCTAGATGTTGTTAACATTCCATGAATAGTGTCACTATGCTACTCATTCCCCCGGGATTAGATTTCATTATGTTTATTCATAGCAGTTAGTGAGTTTCTATGCATGAAGATTAAATTATTCTAATGAGACCACTCATAAAACAATAAAACCAACATGAGCAAACATGGCAGAATTTGACTTCATGGTGATACTTTAACGCAGCACTTAATTTTTCCCTTAGATATCAACTTCAGTCTTTCAATAGCAGACTACCTTCTACTCACTTTAATAGAAGAGGCTCAGGCCACTGTAAGACTTAAAGCACACTAAAATTTAGGTCAAATGGAAAGTGTATGGACATTGGAAGCAAGGACAGGTGACACAGGAGGACTACAGAAATGCTGTTTGCCACTATAGGAAGAAAATTCATGTGGCCAAAGGTCAAGTAGAGTTCAACTTGGCCAGTACTGTGAAGGATGAAAGAAAACGGTGTTTTAAAATATGTTAGCAGCAAAAGGAGATTTTGAGGCAACATCATTCTGGTACTTGATGAGGTTAGCCCACTTATAAATAGGGGCAATGACAAAGCTGAGATGTCTAATGGGTTGATGGCAAGATGAATATGAATCAGCAATGTGTCCTGAGAGCCAAAAGGACCAACTATATCCTGGAGTGCATCAGGCACAGCATTGCCAGCTTATCAAAGGAGGTGATTGTCCTGTTTTGCCCTAGTGCAGCCTCACCTCAAGTCCAGTGTGCAGCTTTGTGTGCTGCAATATAAGAGGGATATAAAGCTATTAGAAAGTATCCAAAGGAAAGCTATGAAGATGGTGAGAGGTCTCAAGAAAAAAAACATATGAGGAGCAGTTGAGGTCACTTAGTTTGTTCAGCTTGGAAAATGCTGAGTGTGACCTCATCACAGTCTACAACTTCCTCAAGGAGGAAAGCAGTGGGGAAAGTGCTGATCTCCTATGTCTGGTGACCACTGATAGGACACAAAGAAATTGAATGAAACTGCATCAGGAGAAGTTCAGATTGGACACTAGGAATAAGTTCTTCACTGCAAGCATGATCAGTCACTGGAACAGGCTTCCCAGGGGAGGGATCATGGCAGTAAGCCTGCCAGACAATTTACTGATATGGTCTGGTTTGTTTATTTTTAGGTCATTTTGCAAGGAGCAGGAAGATAAACTAGAAGTTTCTTATGTATGCCTTACAACTTGAGATAGTTTATGTTTCTATAACTCACCTAAAGTAAATATAGTAGACAAACAGTAAAAAAATGTAGACAAAAAATCCCCAACCAAAACTCAGGATGAAAGACCAGTACAGCCCTCACATAAATACATAACTAAATATTCTGGTATAACAGCCATTTCCACAGGAAAGAAACTTTCATAGTTATGCTAGCAAAACAGTCACCTGCACTCAGTAGCTGTTGACTACAGTTCAAACTTCGAGCTTCCTCAGTGCTTGTGTGAAATGTTTGAGCCATGCAACGATTTCTTTAGACTCCATTCACATGAAAGGCTCTTAGTTATACCAGTCTAGATATTTACAAAGGTACTAGATCTTGTGTAGGCAATGGACAGTGACAAACTTGGTCTTGCTTGTTCAGTTTTCCCAGTAGCTCTCACTGATCCCTTTTATAGTTTTCTGCATTTAGCTTTAACCAACTGAGGCACAGTAAGCATAAAAATACTTTTACTGTTGCTTTCCCTCAGTTTTCTTTTACAGATGGAGAAAATGGAGTTGCTATATGTTTTATTCCTTTTTGGTTCACTTGTTATTTATACAGTGCTTTCTTCTCAATAGGGAGTAACTCAGTTTATAGTGGATAAAACTGTGACTCCAGGCAGTATATTCTGGGTTTCTTTTTTTTTTTTTTTTTTTTTAAGATGTTGTTTCGCTTTTTTTCTACCCAGTCATTCTGTGTATTTTCATGTTCAGTGTTGCTGCTTTCCAGATGCATAATAACATTCATGCCCTGAAATAGCTAGATTTTAAGCTTATAGTATTCTCCTCCTAAACTGATTTAACCATTCTATTTTTATTAATAAACATTAATACATTAACTCTTGCATTGCTTTATTTCCTGTAATAGTTGACAAAATGCTTGAAGGGCAATCTGTTTTCACCTGTGATCTTTCTCATAGATACTAAGCTATTTTTCCTGTAGCACCTTTGGGTCTTGCATCTCAAAGACAAGCATTTCTTCTGCTATGGACCAGTAATCTAGGCTTTCAAGCATACTGTAATGAGCATTATAATTATACCCAGGTCACATTGTTAATACAATGGTCTGTTCTGCCATGCCTGCAGTGAGAGGACTAGAGGGAATGACCATAAGCTGAGACAGGGGAGATTCAGATTAGAGGTCAGGAAATACTTTTTTCACTGTTAGGGTGGCTAGGCAGTGGAATAGATTGAACAAGAAGGTGGTGGAGTCACCATCGCTGGAAGTGTTTAAGAGGTGTCTATATCTGTTGCTGAAGGATATGGTTTAGGAGTTGCAGCAGAGTGGCAGGTTAATGATTGGACTTGATGATCTTAGAGGTCTTGTCCAACCTTGATGGTTCTGTGATTATACTGAAGCATGACTAAAAGGCTTTTTTTACAGGAACTAAAGGTGGACTAGTAACTCACAGTTGTCAAAATGAAGAAATCTTCCTCACGCTTCATCCTCCCCCTCATCTTGAAACACATTCTGCACATTTCTAGCCCTTCTGTAAGCTGCTTTATCATTATCTTGACAGGAAACAGTCAACATTTCCCCTCCTACATAACAGTGTGTTAAAGCAGCCATTAAAGGTATGAATGAACTGGCAAAAAGTAGCTATTGATAGAGGAAGGCTAACCGTAACACCTTGTTTAGTCACAGTGGATTGTTGTATTACCTGTCTATACCTTATGGAAGTGTGTTCTCTGTCAAGTGACCTTTTTTCTCTCAAGGAAATGTACAATAAGCAGTGTTTTCATAGCAAGATGACAGAATCTCTTCTATAAATAACACATTGTATCACTGAATGTGTGACAGGACTGATCCACCCACATGGCCTTGAAAACCACAGAGACTTGCACAGGACCAGGAGCATCCAAATGTCTTTATCACCTTCTACTGCCTAGAGTAGTAGAAGGAAAAAAGCATAAGCTCTGCATCAACAGAACTCACTGTCATATCAAGGGACATTACTATAGGATGGGAAGAAAATTTGAACTATACAGTTAGATAGGCAGTCAGATTTGCCACCTTAATGGATCCCAGACATGATGAGCTCAATCTGTCCTTTCCTGTACACAGTTTGGAACATTGTTTTCCCATTCTTCTATTTTATTACATGTTTCTTTTTACAAATAAATTTACAGCAGTGAGCATATTTCTTCAAAGAACTAAATTACAGCAAATCTTTTAGTCTGAACATGCAACATATGTCTGTGCATATATGTCTACACATGAATACATATGAATGCTTGGTTTCACGACACAGTATTAGCAAATGCTCCATTATGCATTATTGCCAAGAAAATATTACTGAGATTTAGACAACTCCTATTCTGTTCTCTTCATATCTCATTCTACAAAGTTCATGCACGTGATCTGTCTTACACTGGCAGTTTTAATTTCAATATTTTTTCTACTGTGAATCTGTAAGCTGAGAAACCACTTAATCAAGAAGTCTGTTACCACCCTAATCTGACTAGAAGGGTAAAATGCAAATGTTGCAGCTTGACAATTGTAGATGACATTATTAGATTTGAAAGTTGAATAGCAAAGTAACCTGTGTGTTCCTAAAGTTATGCGATTAACTTCAGAGATGAACCTTTGTTAAACAGCTCTGGTCTTCACATAATATTTTTAGGTTTTAGATTATTTTGTTTTCCCTAGCCTGAAGATGGTTTTGGTTTCCCTACCTGAGGAGTTGTATAACATAAAAATCAGATATGCAATGTGAATTAAAGGATAAGTTTTGAGATATCAATCAGGTTAATTAGTACCTGTGTTTGTTACTTTTCAATTAGATTATCATTTTCCCAGTTTAATCTTTCACAATCAGTAAATACCTGGTATCAACTTGGACTTACTCCTTCATTCAAATGCTGCACCAGGTGATTGAACAGTATGTTGTTTCTTTTTGCTTTGAGTATTCAACAGTGGAGAGAAATGTTTTATTTCACAATAGTTTTCTCATATCAGACTTAGAGAAAACTTAGAAATTGCTTACAATTTTGGGGAAAAAATATATTTGATACATAAAGAGAGACAGTTCTACCTCATAAAATCCAACAGTCTAACAGTTAAGAAGTGAAAAGTTAAGGAGAAAAATCTGAGAAAATCTCTTTACAAAAAGAAACTGTAGAAAATAATCCATCTACTTGAAGTTCTAGTAGCAATTGCCAGTAAAACCTTTCAATAAAATGATATGCTGGAATTAAATAGAGAACTTTTTCCATGTTTTTTCTTCCATATACAAAAGCTATGAATGAAAGTGTGTTGTATTTAATAGGGGATATGAGCACTGTGATGTTAACTGATGCTTAACATCAGAACGTATAATACTAGGAATAAATGTACAATAAAAATGTTTGAAATCAACTGTTAAAATTTTCATTTCCCCATTTATTGATTTGAACCAAGCTTCCTGCCCTTCAAGGAAAAGAGTTATGACCTTTCAATTGATTTTTTTTTCTCTGAACATTCAGAAACATATGAATTGTATATTACCATTAGACACTGTGTTTAGAGTGTCATTAAATTAACACTGTACTTTGAGAATTTTTTCCAATCATCTCTATTATACAAGTAAAGGTCTGGATTTTCATATCAACTATTAGCTTCCAGTTCTTTTAATCAAAGCCTAAAACTACATAGCAGAGATATTTTTCTGGTCTGCCCTCCCTGTTCAGCTAATTGACTATGCTACATTTTTTAGCATTTGATGCAAAAGATGCTGTTTTATTATATGATTAAAAGGCATAAAAATCCATGTTTATGCATGTTGTCTAATTACATCTTATTTTCTGTAAGTCTTTCAAAATGTATGAAGATGACAAAACTACTGCTCACTGTCTCCATAGAGATACCATGACAGTAGCATGAGAAAATATTTTTATTTCAGTATCTAATGGATTTGCCTCCTGAGCAAAATCACTCAACAAGGAAAGTACCAGGAATAGAAAAGCAATTCATTTCAATATGCAGCTCATTGTGATCTTCATTGGCTTGGTCTGTGATAAGTCATTTAGCACAGTACTTAGAAATTTTGGAAAAATAGATTTCTTTTTTTAAAAATTTGTTTGCTTTGCCAGGTTCAGGGCTTATTTAAGTTCACAGTCTGGTTTAAAGGACAAAAGAACACAGACTATTTCTCTCAATACAGGAAAATGAATATTTCTCTTGGTTCCACAACTAAATTTGATTTAAAAAAGAAGTTATTTATTTGAAGAGATATTTGTTATACTTTAACTGATAAGTATCAGAAGGGTGGTTTTTTTATTCTTCAGAAAGTAGAATGGGAAATATGTGATGACTGCTTGCAAGACTCTAAACCATAGTCCGCATGTGAAGTCAAGGCTATCCACAAGGTAATATGACAGAAAAGCAATTTTGTTTTGAAAAACAGAGCCAATACAGAATCTTATCATTTTTTCAGTACTTTAAATATACAAATGTTTAAAAGACATTCATCACCTATAGATGCCTTCACTATTAAATATTTCTAATTCCCCTCCAAATACAGTGTGGAGTTATACAGCATGTATTAATATACAGCAGAGTTCTGTAGTATTGATGCTATTAATCAAGTCAATTCATTATGTGAGCAGAAAAAAAAGACCAAATGAAAGTAAAATATATGCTCTTCCAGATAATTAGGTATCTTAAACCAAAACTGATTGAGCAAGAATATACGTGATTTGGAAATTTTTAACTTCTTATTTACTAATTTACTTATTTACTAATTCTCTAATTTATTTACACACTTTTTTATATGTCTTTTAACTCACTGGATGAATTTTAAGTCTTCTGAGATATCAGTTTGTTGTTGCAAGGAATTTCAGATAAAAAGACTTATCAGACTGGTAGTTAAAGTGTTATCGAACAACAATACCACCTGCGAAATCTGCAGCTCTCCTATTTTTGAACTAAATATACAGTGATTTTGAAATAGCATATTAACTCTAATTCAACTGTTACTGTTAGGTTAGATATCACTCTTTTCATTCCTGTTTTCTCTCATGGATATAAATAGATTTCCAGAAACCTTTTACCAAAGAAAAAAAACCTACATGGGGTCATTGATTTAGAAGTGTTGAGATGTCTCTTTACCTCAAGTTCTACTCCTATTTATAATACTGCAAAACAAAAACAGGTTTGGTCAATACTCCTCAACTGGAAACTCAAAGACAGAGAAAAATGTCCTCTCGCCAATTTTCCAAATGTTTTAGAGCAAAGATGTCTGAAAAACACCTAAAACAATTTTTCAAGGCTGAACATCCCAACCAGATTTCCAGTAGTATTGAACTACTTGTTAACACATGCCAAAAGAGCACTGTCATTGTACTACAGTAACACTGGTAGACCCTACTGACTACAGTTCAATTTTAAGAAGAACCATTTCTTTTATTAGGGTAAAGACTCACAATTTATTTCCTCTACTATGATCTCACTATAATTAAATTTGAAGCATTGAGTAGAAATGGCAATTTGCCCTGGAGAGAAGGAAGAAGTAAATGAAATATACTCCTGTTTCATGTGGTTTAAGATAAAGTGTTAACTACAGAATTCTTTAGCTGGCTGAGCAGGAAAAGTATAATGCTCTTATTAGATTAATTCAGATCTGCTTGAGCAAATTATAATAAAGTACAAGTGATGGTGTTGGACAAAATAGTACCATTTTAAGGTAAAAAAATAGAACCTATTATTGTTTTCTCCCACTGCTCGCTGTGATACTTTCTGTTAAATGAAAAGCCATCAACAGGTTGCACTTCAAGACCCTCAGACGAGTGTCATCCCAATCAATTTATGTCAAAGGCCAAATAGGCATACTCATCTGAGAAATGAAAGAAAATGAAAGAAAAATGCAGTACTTGATTGCATTAAAGACACTTTTGGTTTTTGAGTTGGACACTTAGACATACAAATATTTTATTTCCTAGTAGCTCAGACATGTGCTTCTTTATTATGTCTGTTTTCCATTAAGTTGTCAAGTGAGTGACAAAGTATTTAATGACAATTTTTTATTTCAATTTGCAAACTTCAAAACTAATTTGTCTATTCAGGGACTTACCTTCAGCAACTGACACATTTTGCCTTGGTTTTTAATTTAAAAGTACCTTTGAGTTATCCTGAAATAAAATTCTGAGGATTTATCCTGAGTAAATTTGTGATTCTGAAGTGATAGCACCACAGAAAATTATGTATAGTAGTGGTGTAAGATATAAATTTTATAATACCTTAAAAACATTTAGGAGGTAAAACCACCAGAATAGTCTTGGCATTGGAAGCAAGAGTACTTACCTCTAACAGTTTGGATCAGTTAAGTGATGCACAGTTGTATTTGAAAAATGCAGTCTCCAAATGTATAAGATGATCTGAGAAACTTGAAATTTGATCAGACTATTCAGATATTTCATGGTAAATTAGTTATTTTGCTTAGATTTTCATGTTCTCTGGAAGAAGCTGGGAGCTCAGAAAAAAGACCTGTGGTCTAGGAAATGTATAGTGGAGTGCAGAAGGTGATTGGCCAGTATGTCATTCATAATTAACATTAGTAATGATTGAATGCATTAAATAATGGAGGTGTCCCTGCCCATGATAGAGGGGATTGGGAGTAGATGATATGTAAGGTCCATTCCAACCCCTAAAATTGTATGATTCTATAAAAATTCCATAAATGTTATGTGGGAAACTAGGAAAGAAAAAAGCATGGTGGCTTTTTATTTTAAAGTGCAAGTCGGGCCTTTAGGAGATAACTCTCCAAATAAATTTCTCTTTCATAAAAATGAAACAAATCTCGTTGGGATGACATAATGTTTAAAATAAATAAGCATAAATAAATAAAATAAAGAATAAATAGTCAATGAACTATATTTGGCTGAGGTATAGTTACTTTAATAAAATTTGACATTTTTATGTGTCCACTTTTATCCCATTATCTATTTTCCCACATTTGTTACTGTACAAAGCACCTTGACCCCTTCCTCTGCATACCTTTCTGACCCCTCTACATATCATTGTTTTGAAAATAATTCACTTTATGAGCATTGTAGCATGCAATTTTGTTTTATTACAATTATGTACTTAAAAGTAGGAAGAAGATTTGAGATTCTTGGTGTAAATTGTTACCTTTTGGGGTTCTTTTAATATAATAATTGAGATTATTCTCTATGGAAACTCTTTTTGCTTTGAAAACATCATTTCAGAATACAAATGTACACAAGGTACAATATGTAACTATATATCCTTACTGTAAACTGCTTACATGTTAGGTCATAAAGTTATGCATATATAGCAGTGGCTGAAGAGGTGATGCTGAAATCATTGGTTCCTTTTTCTTTTCTAGATTGAAACAGATAAATGCCTCTTTTCAATGCTTGGGATATGCTTGTGGGAATTATAACAGTGACGAAGGAATGAAATATTAATGAGACAAATGCTGAATAGTCTTGCTCAGACTTAATTCTCTAGCTTTGGGTATCCATAGAGAACCTTTATGTGTTATTTTGTTTTTCTGTGTTGAGGAAAATTATGGCTGCAGTGAGAATATTTTCAAAACCTCTGGATATCCTGCTTAAAACAGCCCTAATAAGAAAGTACACTGTGGTTTCTTTCCTGGCAGGAAGTAAAGTCATCCCAGTAAATTGAATTATAGACTGATTTTCAAGGGCAATCAGAGTGTACACTGTAATGTCTGAAACCCAAAAATGTTGAAAACTTCCACAAAAAAAAAAAAATTTTAAAAAGCCAGAACTACACCTTAATAAATACACAATTTTGTCAGGAGCATGGAATGATTCCCACACACTTCAGTTGGGTTTGCTGCAATAATATTTCTGTTATCTTTATCTATCTATTATGTGTTTAGCCTAGATTTAGTTCTTCAAATTTAGACAGCAATATTTAAAATAAAAAATTATTTAATATTCTCAAATAGTTTAAAGTTACCTGTCAGAAGCAGTCCTTGTGTGCAAAGAACGGTTTTGGCCAACAGAAATAGTTGATTCTAGAAAATATTCAAGTCAACCAAAAGATTTCTGTGAAGAACAGGTGCTCAGTACCTATAATGTGCCTGAAGCTCTCTCTCTCTGGATAAACAGATGGGGGATTAGAACGGTGGAGTCCTAGTCAGGTGTATCTTACTGAGCTGGGATTCAAGCATTTCTACTTACAATTCTGTCACTTCAGTTCTTCTTTTCCTTGGACACAATTATAGATTTCCAAAAAGGAAACATTCCATTTTGAGTAGAAGAAAAAAATATTCATTGTACCAACACAAAGTTTGTTTTTCTTCCAAGAATCTATCTATCTCTCAGAAACTATTGTTTTGTGGTTTTCATGACAAATCAGTCTATCACTCAATAACATGTCTACAGTTCTAGTGTATATGAGTTTTCAAATATAAAAAGATGGGAGTAAATCCAATATGTTTAATTTAAGATTATTTTTTTTAAGTTGTGTGAATTTATCACCCAGATCACTTACCAAATATCTCCACAAATAGCGCAGTAAAAAAAAACAAACCCAAACACCCCTCATCTTTTCAATTCAGAGATTTATCCATTCCATCAGTAACATTCAATTGAACTTTTGGTAAACTTTTGGCATAGTCTTATTTATCCAAAACAGTTTGCATATGAAGAAGAGAGAAGTGGGGGGAAGGATGGTAGACAGGAAAAGCATGCAGGCACATTTCCGTAAGAATTCAACCCAAGTTAAAAATTAACCAGTAACCCCATAACAGCATATCAGACTTTCCAGAGAGGAAAAAATAAACCAACCCAAAACTCAAGCATTGTATAATAATTCAGCACAGCAACATTATGGATACAAACCAACAAGTTTCTGACCTTTAAATATAGCAATTCAGTTCTAGTCCAAGAATTTTCTGCATGTGTATGCATGTGTATGCCTCAGAGAGGGACAGAGGTGTGTGTACATACAAAGAGAGAAAGAGAGAGAATCTTTAGCTGCTCCAGATGCTAGGAAATACAAATGTTGTAATTATTTTTAGAGATTAGCTAAAAACCTCAATTTTTACTTTTTTTTTTTTTACTTTTTTTGTTACATTGCTGTTCAATTAGATTCCGTCTTGGATGGGGAGGCAGTTTATATGGTTTATCAGCCACTGCTGTCTTAATGTGCAGGAGAGGAGATGCATGTTATCACTTTGTCAAGTAATACTTGACAAACAGTTATTCCTACAACAGGAAGAGTGGATGACCTTGATAATATATATTTCAGTCACTCCATTATCTCTCCAGCTGAGATAAAGAATAAGGTCAGTAAACCAACCATCACCGTTTGGCAGTTGAAAAACAGAATTCCACACCGTTTTCTTTCTATTCTCTTTACTACTGGGAATGTCAATAACTGTATGAACTTAAGATACTTTTTAAAAGCATATTTTTTTAAGGTTAGCTTCACCATGTTTTTCAAAATAACTTTGCTCATTCTAAAGCACTATGATAACTACTTTGCTAAAATAAACTAAAATACCCATACATATAAATACGCAAATGTCATGTTTGTGAAACTGATAAAAACCTCCAAACTCCTCAGGGCTTCCCAGCACACACTAGTGTGCTTGCTTTTTGAGATAGAAGTCAGATTTGTACCATACAAATAATTGATGTGTCATCAAACTATAACATATTTACTCTTCAGCATAAGTACTGTAGGCAGAAAGACTACTGCTGAATTGAATAAAGCTAAGTAAAGAATTCCATTCGGTATGAACAAACAGGACAGAAGCCATGATTACCCAAGGTTAGATTTTGCCATGCTTAATCAGCAATTTTACTACTGGATTATCCTTATTCAAAATTAATTACTTCTAAAAGGCAAATGTTGGAAACACTAGCCAGAAAGCTGCTTCTTGAAAATTTCTACCAGAATAATAGAATTCATCTCGCATTCTGAATATTTTATTTTTTCAAGTAGATTCATGTAACTGCTCTTCTGACTTTTTAAATTCACCCACATGCTTTTGCATGTTTAGATGTGTGGGTTATCCAAACTATATGGATAAACACAATGACAGCCATGCTATCACTATGTCAATGCAGAAGAAGAAAATTTCTAGGATAGGCATAGGCCATAAGGAAGATAAGAGGGACAAACACAGAATGAGATATTTTCCAGAATATTCCTGACTTTGGTTAAATTGCAGGAACTACAATTCTGAGGCATTACATTTTCAACAATGAATAGATTTCTTTTTCAGAGACAGAATTTCCTTCTTTTTTGTCTGTATGCCAAAACAATTGTTGAAATTCAGCTTTACACTGAAAAACTGTTTTTATAGCAAATGTGTGATCGACTTACATTATTGAAAGCTGAGTCTGCACAGTCAGCTATTAGACTTGAAATTTCAGGACAAGAAGTAGAGATGGGAGAGAGAACCCTATTCTTATAATACAAGAAGATTGAGCAACTTCTTTTTTTTCCAATGAATGAGCCTTCCTTTGCAGCCTTTATTTGCAATTTAGCTATTTAAATATGGTTTATATGAACATTTAAATAAGAATATGTCAAACTTTTTTGTGTAACTGATGCCACAACTGAGAAAAAAGAAACAAATGGAGCAAGAACACATTAAATGCATTGGGTGCACTAACTATATAGCATACTCCTTAAGACATATATATCTATGATAACTATTAGCTGTATCATGCTCTTCCCATAACTAAGCTCTGTTAAAAGAATGTGAATACTAGTTACTAATGTTACTGAAATTGAAGCCTAAAATCTAAAGGCTTTTTGAAAATACTGATAATGCTAAAGCTAATACAAATAGTGAGTACTTGCATGCCCATCTATTGAGGTATGCAAATTTTATTCAGTGACTGTGCAGTAAAACAGCAGAAAAACTGTACTGCATGTGCCACAGATGAATTGTGAGCTGACTATAAACATTCAAACATACTTGAGGTTATGTGGCCTGTTGTTCATTTGTTGTAAAAACCCCTCCCCAACACATCCAACAAAACCCAGGAATTAAGAGAAGAAATACAAGAACAAAATGGAAACTTCATTCCGTTATTGGATTAGTCCATGCAATGTTACTGTCTGGGTTTTCTACCCAGTTTATTGCAGAAAGGATGCAGTAGAACTAGGAGAAATTAGGAAAAAGCCTGTGAGAAATATCAAGTATAGGAAATACTCTGCTCTCTCCTCCTCTACTTTGCTCTTGTGAGACCTCTTGAGAGTCTGCATGCAGTTCTGGTGTCCCCAACATAAGAAGAACATGGAACTGTTGGAGTGGGTCAAGAGGAGGGCCAAAAAGCTGAAAAGAGCACTGGAGCACCTTCCCTATGAAGACAGGCTGAGGAAGTTAGGGCTGTCCAGTCTGGAGAAGACAAGGTTGCATGGGGACCTCATAGCAACTCTTCAATATCTGAAGGGGTGTTACAGGGAAGTTGGAGAGGGACACTTCATCAGGAACTACAGTGATAGGACAAGGAGTAATAAGTAATAAGTTAGCTATTAGGAAGAAGTTTTTTAATGTGAGCGTGATAAGACACTGGAACAGGTTGCCCAGGGGTGTTGTGGATGCCCCAACCCTGGCAGTATTCAAAGCCAGATTGGACAGGGCCTTGAGCAACCTGGTCTAGTGGGATGTGTCCCTGCCTAGTGCAGGGAGTGTTCGGACTAGATGATCTCTAAGGTCCATTCAAATTCTTTAACATACTATGATACTCTGAAATGGTTCTGCTTTAAGAACCACAAAGTAGACTGTAACTTCAACTTGGAAAAGTGAGAACTCAGGAAATAATACACCTGCTTGTTCATAAGAAGCATAGAGATCGACTGGGGTCAGTTTTTCACCTTGTGCTTGGACGCACCTTGTCTGAAAAGAAAAGAACACAGATTGTGCAAGGAAGAGCAAATTTCAGTTAAATTAAAATACAAGAGAGATTTACAAAGTGGAAATTAAGTTCTTCTAAAATATAAATCTGAAGTGATGTTAAGATCACATAGAACCTGAATCCACAGAGTACCTAAGATGTGCTAAAATGTAACCATATACTTTTCAATATATTTATGGACCTTAGCATTGTATTTGGAATTTAATCACAATAAAATAGAAAAGGGAAAGAAAAGCAGAAGTTTTGCCTACATCTAGCAACCCTAAAACCTAAATTGTTCATTCATGAAGAAGATTTTTCTTTACTAAGCTCTGTGACTTCATGGAGTCTTTCCATTTGCAATCAACTTCCCTTTTTTTTATATCATGATGTTTTGCTATCTTGAACTTGCCATTAAAGTTGGATCTCAAATTGAAGAAGTTCTCTGAAAATTTATTTTGAAGTTTTGAAAAGCTGAGGGATCTTTTTAAGATGGTATTTTCAGACCACACCAAATGGAGCAGGCTGGAAAGTACTCCTTAGGCTATTATCATTATCAGTCACTCACATGAAATAGTTGTGTTAGAAATAGCTTACTTTTCTTTTTAAATTTTCAATCAATGACATTAATTTTTATTTCAAAAGAGGAACAAGCAACCTTCTAGGATAGTTGCTGAAAACAACTGATACTCAGCACTTTCTAATGGACTTCAAGATATATGGAATATTCTGAATGCAGTTTAAGTTTTCATACTATAAAAAACGAGACTGCTATTAAAAATTTAAGGCTGCCTATAAGTGATGTCTGTAGTAATCCTTATTTAGTGTCTCTGAAGCAGCTACTTATTCAGCAATCTTACTGAAGGAAGAAAACCCCACTCTTTGTGCAATTCAAGTGGCAAAGAAAATGTCTGGAGGCAAAAACATATCCAAAGTTGATTTGGTCAAAATATATGGGTGAAGTGTAGAACTAGAAAACAGGTTTCAGCATATAAGATAGGTGAAATTTGTTGTCAAGTTTTATTTCTAATTTCAGGATAACGGTAACTTTTCAGATTTTTAGACAATACTGTATTCCACAGTTGCTGACAGCTATGCTGGAACTAACTTTTCAACTTTTTCCTGTACTTTTCATGCTCAAAATATTGCCTTTCATAGCTTTTCCTCTATTGAAGAGATGATGTTAAATTGTGCATTAGACAAAGAGAAAAATCAGGAAACAATTAAGTGGCATAGGAGAAAATGCTCCAAATTTTGACTTATTCACTGATTGTTGGAAAAAGTTACCTTGATAAACACCTTTATGCAAAATTAGAAAACATTACTGTTCAGATAAGTAATACCTTCTATTCATTAACACTGATATGTGGGGAAAAGCAAGGCTGTTTAAACTGGCAGTTATTCAGTCTGAAGTTATATATTTATTGTGTGTATTATATATTATTATCTCACATATGTATTTATAGTTATATATTACATATATTTATAGTTATACACTAATCTATTATTCTATACTATATTTATATATTTAATAAATATAAATGCATATTTATGCATAACTCTCTATATGAATATGCATGCATATGCCCTGAGCACCTTGAAGCTTTCTACTAATTTTCTGTGTGTGAGACTGGACAAATATCCCCACCTATCTTCTTCCACTTTTCTGAAAAAAAGAGTTATGGAAACACAGGACATCTTTAGTTTCCGCTGAGTCAAACACATCATCAGACCTTAAGAGAGCTGAAGCTTGGTGACTACACTTGTACTGTGATGAGAGACAGTTTCAGCGCTAAAATGAAAATCTGAAAACATTAATTTTGGGCAGACAACCCATCAATGGACAAACTTGACTCATTATGCAGTCAGCTAGACATTTTGTGCTGCTTAGAAGCACCTCTTCAGTAGGGTAACTCTAATTAAGAAAACTGTCCAGTATCCATTCCATGAAGTGGAATGCAAATATTATAGAACAAGAAATATCAGTATTTTCTATAAGCCTCTAAGCAAAGTGAGCCCATATTGAGTTAACAGCATTTCTGAAGCAACATATGGAGACAGTGCTTACCCTATACTTATTGTTTCGTAACTCTGTTCTGGTCACATACGGGAGAACTGTAGAAGGAGATGACCTGCTGATAACTGTTGTTCATGCAGTAATAGGAAAATACTTCCAGAGAAGGTAGATATTACTATTATGTTAACAGGCTGGTCAGAGTCTTCATCATAACTACATTGTTTTCATCTCCCAACATCCTAAACTTTTCTTCATCTGATCAAAATTGTAAGAGCATCAATGCAAAGATGGTCATGTTGTGATGAAGATCCTTGTCTGAAAGAAAGAAAAGAGAGCCAAAAAATTGTGAAATTATCTTCAGAGAGAGGAGTAAATACAGCTACCTTACATCACCTCACAGCAGAACACGGCAAAGAGTGTACCCAGCTGCAGTTCAGGAAAGTCAGCTGGATGTAAAGGAGACCAGTCTGAAAGATGTAGGTCTAGAAATCAGGAGTCATGGAATGAGGTAGATGGCAGTGTCTATCATAAATTATATCATGGCAAGATCCTCAAGATGTAGAGATGTCCAGAGAGGATATTTCTCTCTGTAACTTGTCACGCTATGGGCTTACATAGCTTATTTACATAGCTCCAGATAAGAGGTACAAAATAACACAATTAACTGGTGGGGACATACCCAGGCATCAAGTTTATGTGCCATGAAGTACCAAACTGAAAACTCATGACATTATTGGAAAGAGAAAGGAAAGCTCAGGAGATAATTGCATGTTTTCCAGTGTAATATATATAGATATAGATATATAGA
>NW_008649886.1:0-382 GCF_000695815.1 Acanthisitta chloris
GCAGGGAGCGATCCGCGGCCCAGCGCCGCTCACCGCCCCGGCACCCAGTCAGAGCCAGAGAATCCACAGGGTGGGAGAGACCTCACAGATCATCGAGTCCAACCCTACCGTGGTTATTAGACTATGGCAACAAGTGCCACATCCAGTCTCGTCTGAAAAACCTCCAGGGATGGTGAATCCACCACCTCCCTGGGCAGCACATTCCAATGCCTGAGCACCCTCTCTGTAAAAAATCTCTTCCTAATATCCAACCTAAACCTCCCCTGGCAGAGCTTAAGTCTACTTAAGTCTTGTCCTGCTGCTGGTTGCCTGGGAGAAGAGACCAACCCCCACCTGACTCCAACCTCCTGTCAGGGAGTTGCAGAGGGTGAGAAGGTCTCCC
>NW_008649886.1:575-5754 GCF_000695815.1 Acanthisitta chloris
AGTCCCCTGCCCTGGGATAGCAGGGCAGCAAGTACTTGAACAAAAATGAAATGTGAGTCTATTTGCACTGGTATCTCCTTTCTAACCCTTTAAATCCACCTATTCCCCCTAAAAGCTACATCCTGGAAAACCCCAGATGGAACAATGCACTGACACCTTCCAAACTACATTTCTCTCCACGGCTATAAGCACCACTAGCACATGATCCAGTTACTTTCAAGCTCCCCCACTGTTTACAAACTCCTCACCCACTGAAGACCACAAGCAATCCCGTTCTTAAAAAAAAGAGAAACTAACCCCGAAGACCACAAGCAATTCCGTTCTTAAAAAAAAGAGAAACTAACCAAGGCAAAACCTCCATGACTTGAGACCTAATTTAAATGAATCAGGGCCATTATAACTAGGATTGTTGCTAAAGTACATTATATATACACAATACCAAGAGACAACATTAGGCATCAAAATCAGCAAGAAACAATGTGAACATACCCTAGCTAACCCCCATCAGTGTTCTCTGCTCTACAGTGGGACCTTCTGCGCTGTGAACTCTGCAAATCAGCACATGCCTCAGTGCTGTAATTGTACCTTACACTAATTTTAAAGACGTGATTTGCCTTAAATTAATCTAAAAGAGAAAAAGCTTCACATCAAATATTTATTTTTTTTCAATTCAAAAGATCTCTGCTGAAAAGGCAGTGCAACATCGTTAGACCTAGGTTCCCTTTTCCCTGCCAGGGACAGGTTTGTGTTGCTGAAGCCTGTGCTGCAAGGACAAAGCAGTCTATGAAATATTAGACACTTCCACTCATCTACATCTCAGCATGATGTCATCGTTCCCCAAAACGAGCTGCAGGCAGCCGCAGGGGAATCAAGTTCCACAGACAATGGGACAAGCTCACTGCAGCCCATAAATTCCTTGCCTTGCCCTCACCCGCAGGATCAATAGGAAAGGGACTGAGGTATGCAGAGGCTTTCTCAAGTGCCCTAGGTGTGTTCCTACCAACTGTGTACACAAACACTTGCTCATTAGCCCTGCCTGGCATTTGTTTCCTGAGTCAGAACAAAAACACAAATTACCACAGGCGTATCACTCCATCCCACATACACACAGCCATATGTCACCCAGTATCACCTCACAACTCAGCAGCAGCTGGATGGTAGGCACCCACGTGCAAGAGCTCTGATTCCTGTTTCATTTACTTCTGTGATGCAATACCAGGACTGGAGTACAGTCTGATTCTCAAAAGACTTGTCTAAACTGGGAACATGCCTTTCCCAAAGACTTTGCAGAACAAGGCTGGAGCTATAACTGAGAGGATGGATGCTTTTCTGTAAATATTCCACTAAAAGAAATCTGTCCATAGCTAAGATAACTTCAACTGAAAAGGGTGAGCAAAACTATTATACTTTCATTTTACTATAATTTCAAGCCAGGCATTCAGCAAAATAACTATATTTTGAGGTCAGATGTTCAGCAGAAGTAAATGGAAACAAACTATTATACAACTATGAAGAGAAAACTAAATTAGATACTTAGAAAATTGGGTTAATAGCATTTGCAGTTCTGTCATTACTCAAGAATGTTTTTATTACCGGATAAGTTGCAGAAAATAAACCACATACTATTGCAGGATGTGCCCAATAATTAACAAAATGATACATTGTTCACAAGTTTGGAACAAAGCACATTTTACTTCAACACTTCTAGTAAATCTTTGAGGACAGTGTGAGCACAGAGATGATATAAAAGGTACACAAGTGGTTTTAATATTTCTCATCTTGAAATACTTGTAAACACAGCAAAACCTTTCAGATTTCAGAGGAAGATCTTTGCTTCTCATCCAATTCTGAAGCAGTGCCACAGCACCCTAACAAATGCCAGGGGCTCAGACACACTGCCAGAGGCACTACTGTACACAGACAATAAATATTTTTTAAAACAAAGGTTATTGTAATCTGACTGCCTGGTTTGCAAGAAGAATGAGAACATTCGTCTGTTTCAAAATTAGCAGAGAAGAAGAAATTATTGTAAGCATTTATTTTTAGTTTGCAGATTAATAATTAATCTTTGTGGTGCTAGGATTCATGTGGTGGTTATTTTGATGAGAGAGCCACACTGATTCTTTCATGAAAGCTAAGTGGACAACAGTGTATGCTTTGTAAGTTCTGGTAAGGCTGCAACACCTTATCTTTTGGCAATGAGCTTCTCATGAGAAAAAAATACTTGCTTTACTGCAAGAATTAACTCACCACAGAACCACCCACTCTGGGGTTGGAACATGAACTGCTCATCAGTTGTCATTACAAACTACTGAACTACCTTTTTTTCCAAATGGATTACTGATATCCATCATAAGATGTGACAAACGTATTAGAATATCATATAGAAATATTGCTGTCACTGAAGAGCAAGTATTTAACAACAGTGAAACCTATTTCTGTCTCTTTAAAGATGTTATATAATTCCCTGCAGTCTGTACACATAAAATCGGATTTGCACATACTTAAGCAAGACACAGATTCTCACTACTATAAAACCCTTCTAATATCTTGAACTGACAGATTTCTGATGAAACTGTCAAGTGCTCATTAATAGCACTGGCAGAACACTCATGGCCTTGACACACAGCAGTGTTACACCCCAGTCACCCTGGCAGCAGGGGCAAGACTGGCTGCAGCTGTGAGCATTGTCACCAAGACTTCATCTTGCTGCTGGCTGCAACCTGCTAGGCAAAGGTGAAATGCCATCTTAGCCCAATACCATCAGGTCACCTATGATCAAAACATACTGAGCCACCAGAGTGCAGATCCTCACCCTGCTCTGCCACTAATCACCCTCCTGGAGGGGCTCAACTACCTGCATGCCAAGGAGCAAGCCCAGCCTGGATGATATGGATTGTCTGCACTACTTCTTCAGCCCAGACTTCTGAGGGAACTGTTAACCTGTGAGACAGAGCTGTGTCTGTAAAAACACAAGAAAAGTTTAGTTAGAAATAGAGGCAGTGTTGTTGAGACAAGGACTATTAGTAGCACAAGGGTTCAAGAGGGAAAATATCAACATGGAAAGTCATTAAATCCTAAAGAGAGCAAGCCCCAGTTATATTTAGTGGGTTGTCAGTGTCACCCACACCAACAGAGCCAGTGAACAATGAATTCTTAAAACTGAGGTAGGGGTGGAAACTCAAAAATTCCTTGATGCTTCTTTGGCCAGCAGACTTCAGGTGTTTTGTCAGGGAGTGGGGACCACATTAATGCTTAATGCAGTGGCTTCTTAGAAGCTTCTTCCTTTTTGTTAGCCAATAATTGATTTATATTTTTAAGCTGTGTACATCTTACTTGGGGAAATTCTTTATACACTGATAATGATGCCCAAATTGACCCAGAGAAAGACAGTACAGAGAGGTCGGACATGTCTGTTAAAATAAACAGCAGATTTATGGACAGTATTGACATTTATCTGCTGTCCTTGGGTTTAGGACAATAAACTGCCTTCAAGAGAGCAGGCTCTTAAAAATGCTTAAAGCTGCATGTCACTGGCAACCCGCACACTTTTTTTGTGTGTGTGTGTGAAAATGTTCAAAGTCAAAGCTTAAATTCTGTGCAAGGTGTCAAAAATTATTACCTATAAGAGCCCAGTTCAACATGTGGCAAAATTGCCTGCCACATGCCCAAGCTGTGACCATACCTCTCAGGTACCTGCTGGGAGCCCAGGCCACTCCACAGGAATCCCTGGAGATGCCTCCTGCTGTCCTGTTGTTATTTCACCCAGTGGCAAGAGCCAAGCAACACTCTGAGTGGAGACACTCACCGTGGTTACCATTCTGTAGAGCAGGGTGTCAGACACCTCTCACACCTTGCAAGAAACGAGCAGTCTTTTATACAAAGTGGTAACAAAAGAATGATACAGAAACTGGGGATTGGTCATTCACAGTTGTACAACAAAATTCTTCAGGCACATGTGGTGGTCTTGGTCCAGTTCATTATACTTTCATTTTCCCCCGGGGTGTGTGATAAGGAGAAGAAGGCCCCAAAGAAAGAATTTAAGGAGGCACTGGCTGAGTAAACAAAGTAGGCCCCAAAAAGCAATGAAGGGCCAGCTGAGTGAGCAAAAGGGATTGACAGTAATTCACTACAGGATACTGCTTTATCTTACTGAACGTGTAGAACACTAATTTTAAGATTGCTTTAGCTTAAAAGAGTGCTGAGCTTGAGAGCTTGCTAAATAAAAAACAAGTATAATGCTCGTGTGCTAAGGGATAAGGTGAAAAGTTTAAGCTGATGAAGTCTACCAGCCTTCCTCTTGAAGACCCCCAGACATCATTGGACTAATGCCAGATAAGGGCGGGTGAGGGAGGAGAATATGATAATGACTCGTGTGCTAAGGGATAAGGTGAAAAGTTTAAGCTGATGAAGTCTACCAGCCTTCCTCTTGAAGACCCCCAGACATCATTGGACTAATGCCAGATAAGGGCGGGTGAGGGAGGAGAATATGATAATGATAATAAGGGGGAGTGAGGGAGGCGAATATAATAATGATTTCTGAGGACTAATTGTAATAATGACCACCCATTCCTGGAAATAATGAATGTGTAGGAGCATTTAATGTACATAAACTGTGAATTTTTTTGCCCCTGGTTGCACAAGTTTGGCTGAACGATCCTCCTTGTGCCCAGCACTGAATAAATACCTGCTACTCAGAGATACAAGTCTGTGAGTAGTTCTCATCCAGGTTTTCTCAGCATCACGTGGCTTTCACTTTATAATCACTATGGGTAATCACTCAAGGTAAGTTGAGGTTGTATTTCTTCCTATCCGCCACCACCAAGTTATTATTTGACCTTCTCCTCGATTACACTTTCTCCTTGAACCTACTTCAACAATTAGCTGTCAATAATACAATTTATAGCATCCTGCTCCTGGGCACTCTGCACCCCCCGTACCTCCAGCCTCGCTGTGATGGCTCCAACCATCACCTTTTACAGTTTTTTGCCTACTTTTAACTCCACCTGACCACGCCGGGGCAGCTCCTACCGCTCTGCCCCTCAGCCCAGGTGCGGCCGGTGTGAGGCGTTATAAGGGGCTGCGGGACAGAGTGGGCAGGGACACCTGTCCGCGGTCGTGCCGTGGGTGTCTCTGGGGGTACGGCAGGGCAGAGCTCTCGGCGGTCGTGCCGTGGGTG
>NW_008649887.1:0-608 GCF_000695815.1 Acanthisitta chloris
AAGGTTTCATTTATAAGCCACTGTGTTATATTTTTGTTTAGCTGAGACCAGTGGATCTCCTCTTCTGCAAAGAATGAGCAGCAGCAACAGCAAGTGCTGCAAATGGCCACTTCAGAACTGAATGGAACTCAACGAAAGAGAAAGGCATAGACTGATAAGACTTGCTAAAAAAGCTATGTATTGAAAATGTGAATACATTCGGTTAAAGGAAATACTCACATTGTGTTGCCCGTTACTATGGCGATTTTTATACTGATAGAAGTATAAATGTATTTCAGTTAGTAGTAACAAAATTTTAACACTGATAGCATAATTTTGTATAGCTAATTTTCATTTCTAAAAACTTTCAGTTCTTATGTTCGTGTGTGAAAAAAAGTTTTAAACATATTCTTTTTTATTTATGAAAAAGATCTTTTCAATAAAACTGCTTCAATACAAAGCATTGCCAAAACAGTCACTTGTGTTGAATAGATTGTGTAATGAAATGAGATTTTAGTATAAAAAGCATCCCAGGCTATCTTGAGGAAGAGAATTTTCTGGACTGCTCTGTTTTGATGGATGAGCTGTTGAGGTACTATCAATTTAAAGGGGATGGTTTAAGCAGGAAT
>NW_008649888.1:0-13824 GCF_000695815.1 Acanthisitta chloris
TATATATATATATATATATATATATGGCTTCCTATCTCAAGAACAGATCATAAACTCTTGACTTAATATTTGGTCATTGCCATAAATGTACCAAGTTCAGGGATTTTACTGAAGAATCCTAGAAAATTAAGAGTAAGAATAAATTTGGGGCTGAAGGAGATCCAATTCCATTTAAGTAGACAGGAGGTATTCACAAAAAAAAGTAAAATTCAGTGCTGTAAAGCAAGTTAAATCTTTCTCTTCTTCCTCTGCATCAGGTTTTATTACTGTTGTTGTTCTTTTAGTTGTGAGAGATGATCTTTGAGAGAGAAATTTTCTCTCTCTCTCTCAAAGTATATACAAATGCCAGGACATCCACTGGCATTTTTCCTGTACCTTTGAGCGACTCATCAGTCTGTACCTCCTTAATTTTACTGAGATCTAGCTGAAACATGTCAAGGAGCCATGAGGATTTTTTCCCATGCAAAGTAGTTTCTTTGCAAAGAAAAAAAAAATCCAGTTGTTGTGTTCAGCAGAATTTGCTGCTTCATTTGAAAAAAAATAATTGTATAAGCAGCAAAAAAAGTCTGAGCTTTGCTCTCATGACAGTCTTACTGCTGTTTTAGTACTAAATAAGAGTTGATTTCCCTTTGGGCTGTGGTGTTGCTCGTGGCCTTCCTCCATATGGATTCTTCGTCGTCTAATAACAGATCATCTTTTGCCCTTCCCAAACAGAGGGATGGAGAAGAGAAGGAGGTCTCTGTCCTCTGCTTCATTCCATACTTTTCTAAAACCTGAAATAGAGACCTGAAAAGCTCTGAAGTATTTTTGGAGAAAAGGTTTTCTTCCCTGATCAATTCAGGTTCTTTCCTCAAACATGTTTGGATCAAAATCCAGATAAATATTGTCATAGTTCTGAGTCCATTCTGTGTACAGAAATGGTCCTCAAAGAAGGTGTAAGATGTATTTATATCTATGTATGACCCTGGAATAGCTGATTCAGTATTGATCAGTCCTTGAGCTGCTTGGAAGGATTGAATGAGATGAGTGTTGTGACATTTCAGACCAAAGGAAGAGCAGATTCTGTGATGAATGGATGATATGAAAGGAAGCACAACCATAATTTATTGCCAAGTACTTCAATGGTATTTTGATGGATGGTGCCATTTTGGGTTTGGGATTTTTTGGAGTTCAGTAGTTCAAAGTGAAGCAACTTTATCATGGTAGGAAAATCAAGCACTTGATTGCATTCTTTTACCACAGAAATCAAAATATTTCACTTAAGTTTTGGGATTCTGAATGATTTAAGATAAACATTTAAGACTCTTACACGAAGTAAAATTGCTTGCAAATCTAGCATAAACTCTTCACAATGGTCAGAAAAATTAAGCTTACTCTGAGTGCTTGAAAAATGTGACAAACTCCACAGATATGGAAAAACTACTCAGAAGATTTCAGGGTGGGTTTTAGAGATGTATGTTTTGTTTAATGGGAAATAGATCTGTGTAAAAAAAAGTGCCCAGTCCTAACTGGGTAGAGTAGAGTAGATACACTACTGTAGGAGTTTGATCAGGGTTTGGACTCGGTGACAATGAGAAATGGTAAAATTCCTGATGCAACTGGTGCTGTGGTGTTTCCTCTGTGCTACAGAAACAATCCCTCAATCAAACCCTCTAAGTTGGTATTGATAATTAAATTTAAAAAAGCATATCTAAGTGTACCAGAAGTTCCTTATTGACTCTCTGGGTGCAATAAAAGTCCTTCAACACATGCTCAGTTTTAAATATGTGCTTAAGTCCCATTAATTCATTCCAGTGTTAACATGAAGCACCAACTGAAGAGCTTTTCTAAATCAAGGCTTCCTGCATTTTCCTTACCAGGATTTTATGACCAGAACAAAAAGTAGTCATAGGATTTATTAGAGGGAAAAGAAAAAAAAAGAGGGAGAGAGAGCAAGAGAGAGTGCAAAAGGAAGGAAAAACAAAGAGGAGGAAACTTTATGGCTCCGTAAACAGCTGTAAGCAATGTCTCTGGTCGGGTCAGACCGGTCTGAGTTGACAAGGCAGTGTCTCCAATTATATAGCATGCTGTAGCCTGTAAAAATGAAATCAATTTGTTATTTTTCTGGGAGAACATTATAGCGTGAGTTCACACATTTGGTGAGCCTGATGACTCAGTGAAAGCCAGAGGAGGAACTCACAGACCTGTGTATTTGTGTGTATGTGTGCACAACTGAGTGAGGGTATGTGTGTGTGTGTAACACAACCAAATGCATATTCAAAACATATTCTTGGAGGAAAGGGTGAGAAATATAAGTAACTTGCTGTACTAGAGCAGTGGACAGTGAAAATCCTGTTGTTCTTACCTAAACACAATGACAGAACTTTCCATCCATGGTTCTCATTTCAAAATTGCCTTCATCACTAAGGAGTTTCAGGATAAAATTCCCCCAAGCACTTCAGCAATTTAGAAGTCCAAGTCCAATCTTTGCAGGGATCTGAGGTCTTTGAGCCCAGTCCTCCAAGGTATTTAGCACTGACATAACCCAGAACAGACCTCAGTGCAGGGGGATGAGTGCTAATGAGAGGTTTGAAACCACAATATGTACTTTATATTGCTGATCATTTAAAAAAAGTTCAAGTTGGGATGCTTTTGGGGGTGTGTGTGGAGAATAGGAGGGTTAAGACTAGCCACACTCCTAATTGTTATTGAAATTCATAGCAGGAATCTAAATATCTTTCCATTGTGTAGGCATTTTTCATTGCCTAATATGTTGCTTTATTTCTTCCATCCATTCCCCTGATTTAGCACAGCTGACCTAGAAAATTAGATCTATTTTCACCTAAAACTTCAGTCCAATGCCCAAGTTATATAAGCATTATGTTGGGTAGAAGGAGGCAGGTTCTTTTGCAGGCCAACCAGTCATTGCCTCACAAACACACGTACGTACATATTTTCCATTTGTCATGAAACCCTGATAGGGGTTAGGCTGGGAGAAGCCAGAAGTAAGGCAGCAAAGGTGTTTACATGAAACTTGAAATTACTCTCCTTTCATTTCCAAGTAACTGTTGTTCCTCATCCCAGGTAAATTTATCCATCAGCAATATCATTAGATGAGTTCATTATAACCACGAGATTTACAGCCCTCATAAACTACAGTGTAGGTGGCAGATTAAAATGTTAAGGCTTATACATCTCTAATACTCTGCACTGCCATCCTGGCACATCTTATAAGATAAATGGAGCTGGATAGAGGCAGATCTCAGCAGGGAGACCTCTAGGGAGAAGCCCCAGATGTAGGGTGTGGTATGGAAACAACATCAGGGTCACTATGACCTGGATCCAGGCTTGAAAACATGGTTTGAGGGGCCATTATTCTGCTGGATGGGTTGTTTTTCAGATGACATGCATAGCAGAGGAGTTAATTGCCTTGGGTAATTAAAGAGTTCCTAAGACTTTTTCCAAGGAACTGGGTTGTTAATACTTGTATTCTCTACTCTTCTATTCTGTTCTGTAGATCCTAAGGGAAGACAAAGTCAAAGAAACATCTCTTGCACTTAGAGTGGAAGGTGTTGAGTGTTGTGGTGTGCCTTAGTTCCTGTGGGAATTCACTGTCCTGGCCAAACCTCAACTCAGATAATTAGTTTTTGCTTTCTTAGCATCCACTTGAAGTTGCCATTGAGTATCTTATTTTCCAAATCCAGACTCAAATGACTATTGGGTGTTATAAATAAGCTGCCATGGTCCACATTAGAGATAGCTGCCATCTATCTCTCACCAAAGACCTTTCTTGGCCTCCTCGCAGCTCTTGAAGGATTCTGAGATTCAGCACAAGAGGACTGAGATTCCTGGTCACTACCTTTAGATTGCAAAAAACAAGGTGTCCAGTTTATGCTCATCATTTTTCCACAGCCAGTGCTGCCTCCTAGGCATCTCCAGTGATTCAGCCCAACTATCTGAGGCATCTCTCTCAGGATGGGCTGAATTGCCCTCTGGAGATGCTGATCTTGCTCCATGGACTGTAGTAGACAGCAAACTTGGCCAAGATGCCTAACTTTTAAATGGTCAGAGTTGGGTGAGATGAGTCCCACGCTCAGAGATCCTCTGATGAAAGGTGCTAGAGAAATACAGTGCTGCATCATCATCACCATCATTATTATTAATGCAGGGTAAGGGTGAGGGAATTATTATGGGAGAAAAGTTATGTCCATGCCTGTGTGTTTGCAGGATTGGACCTAGCCACAAAATTATGTATGTACTTTCTGGGTTAGAAGAGAAAAAGCATGTAAACATAGCTCTTGTGTTCTACTTCAGGATGAACAAAGAGGGAGCTAACAAGAACAGTTAATCCTGTAGGTTTCAATCTTTCTCTTTTCCAGGCTAGAAGAAAAAAATTCTGGAAGGAAAGACACCAGCACAATAAAATTGATCTATATAACAGGTCTGAATCTGATCTGTATAACTATTTGGTTCTTTTTTTGTACCTCTTAGGAATACTCCGTTTATAGCTAGATGCTCAGAATCCAAATGTTGAAGACAATCAATGTTGCAGAGACTCATAATATCTGAAGTAAACTATGTCATTTCTGTAATTAGACTGCTTAGGCCTAAGTTTGGTTATTACAGGGCAATACATAACAAAAAAAAAAACCCTTAAAACTGAAAAAAATCTTTTTCATGAGAACCAGCTGGTTAATTCATGTTCTCTAGAGCTAAACCTATTGTTTTGCTAAACTATGTTAAGGTGGCTTCAAATTTTGAACTAAAACATGAATTTGCATTTTTGTTATTATCCACATTTTGTAATTGCTTGGGTTTGGGACAATTTCAATACCACAAAAAAAATCATTTCCATCCAGGAGAGACATTAGTTAGCAGAAGGATTTCCTTTTTCACTGAAAATGATGGGGTTTGGCAAGTTCCAATTCCTTTCTTTTCATTCTAAAATATATCTGGATTTTGGTTTTGTAGAAAAACAGAAAAATAATCACAACATATGCTAGAACATTAGTATTTTTCCGTGAAAAAGAACATCTTTAAGTCAATGTAGATTTATTATTTCTTTCTGGCCTCTGAGCTGGTGGTTCAGGTCATAGAATCACAGAAAGGCCTCGGTTGGAAGAAGCTTAAAGATCATCTAGTTTCACTCCTTTGCCATGGGCAGGGACACCTTCCACTGGACCAGGTTGCTCAGAGCTCCATCCAACCTGGCCTTGAACACTTCCAGGGATGGGACAGCCACAGCCTCCATGAGCAACCTGTGCCAGTGCCTCATCATGCTCACAGTCCAGAATTTCTTCCTAATATCTAATCTAAACCTACTCTCTCTCACTTTACAGCCACTCCCCCTTGCCCTGTCACTCCAGGCCCTTGTAAGTAGTCTCTCTCCATCTTTCTTGCAGGCTCCATTCAGGTACTGGAAGATTGCAATTAGGTCAACCTGAAGCCTTCTCTTTTCCAGGCTGAATAATACCAATTCTCTCAGACTTTCCTCATAGAATATGTGCTCCATCACTCTAATTAACTTGATAGTCCTCCTTTGGACTCACTCCAACAGCTCTATGTCCTACCTGGGTCTCCACAGAAGATTTTCATGAAGACATAATATAAAGCATGCAGTAGGCTCAACAATATCTGGTCTCCACCCTTGGGATATCCTTCTCAGCTTGCAGTTGTTCATGTTAGGTGGGCTCCATAGTTCTGTGCTGTATGTCAGCCCTGTGTGGTGAGGATTTGTGGGAACTGAACCACTGCTGACTTACAGATCCTATCCCAGGAGCTCTTGACATTCAGATGCCACTGGCCTTTCATGGCAGACTCCATTTTTTTGGAACTTCACAGCCTCCTAGTTTCTCATTTCTCCTAAAAATGTGGGTTTAGGCAGCCTCAGATACATGAAGGTCATGCTGGCCAGCCTTAGCAGCCCATGGGGGATTATGGTTAATTACCACAGAAGGTGTAATTGGAAAGTTGTAGGATGGAGTAGCTCATCACTTGCTTCCCTGTGAGCCCTTCTGGTCTAGTACCAGGAGATGTGAGACAACCCTTGATGGGTTTTCCTTATAGCTTGCTAGAACCTATGGAGGCTTCTCCAGCCACTTGATTTCAATATTTCAGGGTCATAATGCCAAGGGTGTGTTATGAAAATGCACAACTTGTCCCCTCCTTCATTGTGTAGCTGAGATACTTCCAAGAGATGTGGCATCACGGAGAGGCAGCCAAAATGAGTGAGAAAAGTACAGTGAAGTGAACCTCTGGAGAGTTGAATGGATTATAAGAAAGGATTTGGAGGTTAGGGAATTTGCTGTTAGGGAATCCCATGCAAAGGGAGAAGCCACTTAAGGCATCTACAAGAGAACATAAATCCCCTTTATTATGAGCAGATGGGCATCCTTTGACTCAACTTCAGCAGGGCTGTCTCTCACCTTGCATCTCTGTAAGACAAAAGGAGCAAAGGCACTGCTATAGCTCAATTCTAAACATTTGGTGGAGATTTTAGTGCCCTCTGGGTCTTACCCTGGGTCATTAGGCAAGTTACACCCTTGCAACATTAATAAATTGTAAATAATAGTACAAAATTAATAGATGAAGTTATTTTGCCTGTGTTGGGGATCCCAGAAGGACATCCACTGAGGAAGGTCTCAGCAGTACTTGGAGCCAGCAAAAGGCTTCTCCAAGATGAATAGCAAACCAGAGCTCCTAGAGTGTTAAGGAATGCCAGAATACAGGAAGAAGTAAGCAGGTGTATGTATCTCTACATGCTGCTCCTGATGTGTCAAGGACTTTTGACAGCCATACTGAGAAGGAAGTGACCTTTAAAAGTCAGTAGAGTGGTGCTGTACAGCAAGGTCATCCAGAACTGAAGCCTTCTCTTTTTCTGAAAAAGCTATGAGCGAGTATTTCCTGCATATTTCTCCCTCATAACCTGGCTGGGATGTCCATTCCAAGAGGAAGGGTACATGTAATTTATTAAGAAGGTAGCCAGGTACTTATTTACAACTGCTCTGCTGAAGGAGCAGATAGATCGAGATAAGGGAAATGAAGAGCTCTCTAGGTGTGTTGGCAAAGAAAAATGTTCACTGGAGGTTGAATTAAACACTTCAGGGCATGCAAGGCTTAAAGATAAGCCAAGAACTTTGGCTGTGGACATACAGAATAGTGTTTCATGGCTCCTCCTGTGCTAATAGGTAGAAAAGGTTAATTAGTTTGAAAAGAACAGCTCTTTGACCCTTTCTCTTGGTTCAGACTTGGGCAGTGCCTGTTCTGGGGATGAGTGTGTTTGTAAATTTGAGTGCTTCAGGAATTCTCCAGTGGAAAAGAAGAGGTTGGTGTCAAAGCATCCAGGAAGTGTTGGTGCTTAAGGAATTTGAGACTGATCCATGGTTAGACCACAATAGATGACACTCAAACCATTTCTTGACACCACATTTTCAAAATTACCCACATGCAGGAGACAGTTTAGAAGGAGATCTCAGCAGGGTGGAAAATACAAATGACAGGTTTAATCATTGGAAACAGTGAGAAAAATGAATGATGGCCGCTACTAGAGTTGAGTAACATTGAAATGAGATTCTGATCTTTATAGAGTTTCCCAATCTTTTCTAAAGGTTTTGGTTGTTCGGTTGTTGTTGGGTTTGGGTTTGTTTTTGGGTGGAGAAGGTTGGAAGGTTCATAGGGTTCACACCTCATGATCAATAATAATGACAGGGAGCTGAAAGAACAGGGTTCTCCCGAAGATAAATTGACTTTAGAGAGGGAGAGTGTTTACACCTGGAACCAAAAGAGGGTGCTCAGATAGATGTTATCACACTCCAGCGTCTGCAAGGGAGCCAGGAGAACTGTGCTCAGCTCTCTTTAACAGCAGAGCCACTGCTCACAGCGAGATGTTTTGAGATTCCACCCTGTACCCTCAGCTGAAAGTCAAGTGACTACACACTCCTCCATGAAATGCCAAATTTGCATTACTCTGTCTCAGTGCCTGATGACACCTTGAGAACAAAACTCTTGCTGGAGATTGTCTTTTGCAGATTAAACTTCCCAGACTGTAACACAGATCAAAGCAAGGTGTGACTGTTTCCCTGCTGTATTGAGAAGGGAGCAGTGTGAAAAAGCAATTAGAGGTATTTCTACAAGTTCTCATATTTTTTTTTAATCTTAGATGATCTTCCCAGCAACGGAAATGAATAGTTGAGGGCACCAACCTATAAACTCCTCTTCCTATGACTGGTATTTTCATTCTACCACTGTAGTAACCACCATGAGTCTGACTGTTCACATAATTAAAGTTTATGAGACTGGAATCCTAAAACTTCATCCAGGTCCTACTAAAATTGCTCAAGAAAGTCCTCCTGGCTTCACAACACAGTGGATGCAGCCTACAACAGGTTGATTGCATCTCAGTGGGTATTTTTTCTTTGTTGGGAACTGGCTAAGAGATTTTTGAAAGCTTTGGGAAGGATGTTGGTGACTGTAGTTCATGTGGAAACAACCTCTACAGATGTCTACAGATTCTCTGTAGTCTATGGCTAAACTGTTCTCTGAGGGAGGATTCAGAGCAACTAAATTAGTGCTCTTCTCTGAAGACTTCAATGAAGGCATCTCTCCACATGATTTACAGAGATAGGACCACCCACAATCCTAAAGTTGGCACTTGCGAATACCTCCTTAGTCCCAGTCCTTGGGGAGGTTCAATGGATTGAGATTTGGATATGTTGCACCCTAAAATTCCATTCCCAACAAGTCCACAGAGGCAACAGTCCTCTGAAGCCTGAAAAAGTGTTTTACAAGGTGTCTTTAGTCCAGAAACTGTGGTCCAGTGTTTTATACATAACTTAACAATGACGCAAAAAGTACACTTGGCATTGGCTCCATTTCACAGAAGGTTTTCTGCCAACAGTTGTACCCTGAATTAATCTAAAGCTCGAAAAATCCATATCAAGCCACTTAGGGAAAATAAGTTAACTGTGTCCTCTACCTTGGTCTTCTGTGGGTTCCTGCAAGCTTCTGCTGGAACTTCCATCCTTCCTACAGCTGAGCTCTTTGCATGGTCTTCCACTCAGCTTTCCTGAGTGGGACTTTTCCAAGGAACTTATCCATCCTAGTTGTTAGGTATCATGGCATGATTCATCTGGAGGCTTTTACAGTGCAGACATATCCCACTCAACCAGTCACCCAGGCTGTCTTGATAGTCTGGCCAATACAGTCAATGGAGGTAAGACCATGATTCACCTGAGCCCAAAGCAGACATCTAAAATGGGCAGATGAATCGTGACGTAGAAGTGTCTGTTTCTCTCCACTGACTGATTACAAAAGAGGGGTGGGGTGAGTAGATCAGCTGGAGACATCCATGCCGCAGACATCAGAAGATAGGTGACATGAACAGAGTTTCTGGTCAAGATGAGCAGTCTTCCTCCCTCTCTAAGGGAATGGAAAGAGAGAGGCACTTCTGGAGGGCAGTTCATCAGCTTCCCTTCCTGGGGTAGGATGACCAGTCTTCCTATGTTAAGTGAGATTAATCTTCTCCCAGAAGTGCAGCTGAGATGGGAAGAGACATCTAAGTTTAGGAAATCAGCTGAAAATCCTTTGCTTTTCCAGGCACTTTCTACCTAGTCCACCTAAAGTTCATTTACTGGAGGGCACATTCTTGACTGAGCTGATTGTCTTGGTTTTAGACTCCTACCTGGAGTCATTTGGGATCCAGAAACGGATGTCCCTATATCTCACTCGCCTGGAAAGGACTGATTTGTAAAGCTTAGTCTTCAGTTAGCAAAGCCACTGAGATGCAAAGCCACCTCACCATGTGAATGTCCACCTCCTTTTCATTTCTCTCCCCTCTTGACCAGGTCCCCACCAGGAATCATAGAATCATCAAGGTTGGAAGAGATCTTTGAGAACATCAAGTCCAAACATAACTCCACTGTAACCCCTAAACCCGATCTTCCAGTGCCAGATCCAGACACCTAGTAAACACTTCCAGGGATTGATAAGCTTGACTGAAAACATTTTCACCACCTCCCTGGGCGGAGGAAGTTAACTGGCTGCAAGGACTCTTCTCCCATGAAAAGCACAATTTTCATCCTAGCCTAGAGAAGTGCTAAAGCCAAGCTAATGTTTTTCTGAACTTCTGAAATTATAGAATTCTTGTACTTCCATTAGTCAGAACAGAAGACAGTGAAGGCATATTCCCTGATGACCCTGTTGATAAATCCAAACACACCAGGCTGTTCCCAAATGAAAACCACACGGCAAAACTGAATGTAAACAGCAATGCTCACTGCCCAGGCAGGTTTCTCTTTGTCATTAATTCTCAGCAGAAAAGACAATCAAGAGATTTAATTAGAAGAAAAGGAAATTATACTTTTAAAATCCCTTCAGTTTTAGTAATCAGCGTTATTATTAGAAGCACCAGTAAAAACACTTAAAAAAATCTATCTAATTAGCCACATATCTGCTGATCTCTCTGCAGATCTGACTTGTGTGTCTCTAAGGCTTCACCAACATAAATGCTCATGGGCTTTCAACACTTGCATTGGGCTGAGCACTGAATTTACATTCAAGTTTTATTGTTTGAGGGTTTTTGGGGTTGTTGGTTTGGTTTGTTTTTAATTTCACTCTCCTCACTTTAACCAAAGTATCACACATTGATGGTGTTTTCCACCCTGAATTTTTGGTGTTCCCCTTCAACAGACTAGGAGCATGGTGGGTTCTACCACTGGGGTTATTACTTTGTGTAGCTCTGAAAGGGGTTTTGATTGGCTATTCCCTGAGCTTCCTCAGATGCCAAAATTTCCTATAAAAACTCTTTGTGTGTTTGGCTTTCGAAGAAAGAAATATGGGGTTGATGCCCTGGTTGCAAAGGAAACTGTATGAGCTGAACATCTTTGGGAAGAAGCAGCACAGTGATGGATTAAGATTTTGAGAGCATGAAGAAAAGACATTAGAAGTAGAGTTTATTGCCTTGTTGGGCCTGTAGGGAACTTCAAGAGAGAGATGACATTGTTTTGCAGGTGGAAATGACATTTCCTGGAGAGGGGAATGCAAAGGAACTTAAGATTTTCATTTTCTGTCCCCATTCTTGTGAACAAAGTACAAAGCCTGACAGCATCTCTTTTTCCTTACTTTTTTTTTTTTTTTACCCAGGTCCTTGGCAATTGGTCACCAGTATTCTTCGCTGGGGACTCAGCCCATCCTCTGTGGGAGCATCCCAGGCCTGGTACCCAAGCAGCTACGCTTCTGTCGGAACTATGTGGAGATCATGCCCAGCGTAGCAGAAGGTGTAAAGATTGGGATCCAGGAATGTCAACACCAATTTCGAGGGAGGAGGTGGAACTGCACAACCGTCAATGACAGCTTAGCCATCTTTGGGCCTGTGTTAGATAAAGGTGAGTGTGGTGCTACGGGTTTGGGAACAGCAACAGCCATGGTGGAGGAGCTGCTTTAGAAACCTACTGTGAACTCATTTCCTTCTGAAAAAGTGTCATGTAGAATGGGCTGCAGGAGACAGGACTTGGTAAAGGAGATGTGTGACACAGATAGGGAGCATTTTGTTGGCTCAGGACCTCATCCAAGCAGCTCAAACCTGACCAAGAATATCTTCTGTAGATACAAGAAGATAAATAAGCTGTCACACAGGGATAGCAAGTACCTGTGTGCCTCCTCAAGGTAAGGAGGGTGGTCACCCACCACCTCCAGTGTATAGCCAACAGCCAGTGGCAGGGAAACACTGACCTCTACTGGGACTCTATAGGTGGCCCAGAGAACTGGGAAGTGCCCTGTTTGGCAGTGCACAGGGAGTGGAATCATCTCTGACCCTGCTTGAAGCAGGAGGTTGGACTAGAGACCTCCCAGGGTCCCTTTCGGCATGAATTATTCTATGATCCTATGCCTGTTGGAAGGAACACAAAGGATTATTGTGTTTGTAGTGGCCAAGCTCCTTTTCTGACCCCATGACATATTTTCAGCACTCTATATGACTGCAGAGGGGAAATGATGGGCTCTTTGGGGTGATTCCTAGGGGCTGGACTTAACAGATAGCATCAGTTTTTGATACTGTAATGGAATACAATAAAGATCAAAAGTCTGGGGAAATCACCATCAAGTAATGCTTCTGCTTTCCACATGAAGGTGGCATAGGAGCCTATTTTAGCCTGCAAGAAATGTTTTATCCTTTTTAGTCCCTTCTTGTATGTCTTTAAAAGTCCATCCTGCTCCTGCTGGTCTCAGCCTGGGTCAAGCTCTGCCTTTCCCTTTAGCACAAAGAGGCCCATTTCTCCTTCTTTTCTTCCTTCCTATTGGACCTTTTATGAAAGAGGAGGGAGCAACTGGGATAGTCTTAGGTAATCTCCTGAGCTGGTGTATGTAATTAATCTACACCCACTTTGAGGCATGTTCTTCCAGTGCTTTCCACCTGGAGGTAGGGGCTTTCTTGGTTTTTTTCCCCACTGCATTACTCAGAAGAGGCATGGCCATTTCCT
This sequence comes from Acanthisitta chloris, assembly GCF_000695815.1. Lineage (NCBI taxonomy): Eukaryota > Metazoa > Chordata > Aves > Passeriformes > Acanthisittidae > Acanthisitta > Acanthisitta chloris. Next base: position 12,453 of record NW_008649888.1, read on the forward strand.
CTTGCACGATTTTTGAGAAACAGGTCAGCCAACAGGGAGCAAAGCCTTGATTTGTGTCATAGCAGGGCCTCCATGAGCCAGAACAGGTGTTTTACATGCACTAAGCAGGAGAAGGGGTGGTTTGAGCTGGTGTGGTTACCCTGTTGGAGCTAAGGAGCTACCCTGGAACAGGTTGCCCAGAGAAGTGGATGCCTCATCGCTGGAAGTGTTTGAGGCCAGGTTGGATGGAGCTTGGAGCAACCTGGTCTAGTGGAAGGTGGCCCTGCCAATGGCAGGGGGGTTGGAACTGAGTGATCTCTAAGGTTCCTTTCAACCCAAACCATTCTAGGATCCTATGATTATTTCTGGTATCTCTATTTGAGTTCAGTAGTGAAACACACCACCCCAAAATAATTACGACTGTAAGGCCCACAGTGTAGTATACACAAGCCCATATGGAAGTCTCATGTCATAGCATTTTGAATGCAGTTAAAACACTGTTCTGGGTAACTCACTCCTGGGTGACTAGAGTTGAATTAAGTCAGCCCACCCAAAACGAATCTTTTTCCCATACACACAAGCCCAACATGATTTATCCAAGAACATCTACTGGGCACAGGCAGTAAGTGAACCAGATAACCCAATGTCTTTGCCATGTCCCATGTCCTCAAGCGGCATAGAATCATAGAATGGTTTGGCTTGGAAGAGACATTAAAGATCATCTAGTCCCAACGTTCCTGCCATGGGCAAGAACACCTTCCACTAGATTAGGTTTCTCTAAGCCCCATCCAGCCTGGCCTTGAACACGTCCAGGAAAGGGGAGACTATGAGCTCTCTGGGCAACATGGAGCCCCTAGTGCTCCCCGATGATCTGGGATTAGACACCCCACATCCCCTGTAGCAACTCTACCCTGTGCATGAGGACAGTGGTCCTCATCTCCTTGCTGCCCAAAGGAACCCCAACCCCAAGAGCTGCCAAATGCTCTTATCTCCCAATGGTGTCAACACAAAAGGTCTGTCCCTGCCTGAGACTGCAGGCTTTTGGTAGCCAGGCTCAGGGAGGGAAAGGAGACTGGGACGATTTCATAACTGAAGAATGTTGTTCCTTGAGGGAGAATCAAACCACCCTTCAGTTTTGCTTCACCTACAGCAGGAGGGGGGAGAAAAAAAAACAGCTCAGTCGCATTCTTGTGCGGCAGATCCCCCAGGGTAGGAACATATTTGAGCTCCTACCCAGAAAGAGAGAAGGAGAAAAGGAGAGAAAGCAAGCAAGTAAAACTCTATTTTGCAGCTTGGATTTTAAGTCAGCCAAGATCTATGTGCAGCTTCTCTTTTGAGCCAATGGGGACCCCATTCTCCCTCAGCACACACCAGTGTAGTCCCTAAGGCATCT